>NC_085002.1:11083783-11143783 GCF_963854185.1 Sardina pilchardus | reverse complement strand
TTCCCATTCCCATTTACCCGTTTCTTAACTCCCTGAGCAATGCATTATAGATGTTAAACAAGTACAGAGTGATGTTTTAATAACATGAAATAATAATAAGCCTTGAAAATCAAGAGATCTGAGCTGCATGCAGCATTTTTGGCATTGCCTTGCGGTATGAGCCTGGTGGGCCTTGGTAGCTGGCTGAGAGAGTGCAGGGTTGATGTTTTGAAACATTGATTGAGCACAATCCAAGTTCCCCCACTGACTGGGGAACTGTGGTCAGGGAAATTCAGGTGTATGAGCAAGTCCAGCACACTCGCTGTACAGCTGATTTGTGTTTGGAGACTATGGGCCTCTCTCATTCATCTTTTTATCTATCCTCCCTTCCTTCCTCGGTCCTCGTTCCCACTGATCTAGATAAAGAATGATGGGGCGGCAACAATGGGGAACAATAGTGTTCTTTATAGATCAGTAGGAGCGAGCCTGGAGGACCGAGCATCGAGGAGAGAGGTTGAGAAGGGGCCTCTGTATGTCTGACCTTAGTTAAGGATGCCCTCAGAGTTGGGGGTGCGGGTCCAGTTAAGGCCATGCAGATGAACCTGTAAAGGACCACTGCACACCTCACATCTAGCCATCTCAAATACTGTAAGACTAGAGTGCCTTTTTGGAGGTTATGTTGCCTGACAGTGACATCATATTATTTTTTCCCCTACTTGAGATTATGTTCTGTTATCTATTCACTTTTAAATAATTAGGTTCAATAGTTTAAATATTTAAATAGTTTAAATATTACAGCAATATGCAGTTGTGTGATGTCTCAGGGAGCCATATAAGAATTACAATACTTGTATATCTGTAACGTACATAAAATGAAGGACTTTATTAGACCTGAACTATTCTGTTTTCAGTGAGGTAGCCTATAGGCACCCACAGCTGATTGTTTTCGGTTGACCATTTTTTTCGAATTCTAACAGCTATACATGACCTCTGGGTCTCTCGGTCAAGCGTAAAGCCTGATGTTACCAGATGAGCGACAATGGAGTTCTTCTCTCTCTCCGAAAATAAAGAAACGGTTTAATTATTTCACTGAATTCCCCCCGCACACTCGAGCACCGTGGAGCACTTTGCATTCCGTCCGCCTTTGTGAGCAGCCGTCAGCGCGTTGCAAAGCAGAGTTTAACATAAGCCACTGGAGGGTTCTCTGTTCCCTCGCCGCGGGAGCCTCCATAGATTGTGCATAGGCACTTGAACCTGCTTTTGTGTTGATCCTCCCCATAAGTTTCTTTTAAGGCCCCCCCCCCTCCCTTTCTTTAAAATATTCCCAAGCATCAGACGTGTCAAGGCGCGGAGCCGCTTTTCACACGAGCCTCGAAGAAATACAGACACTGTTGAGGCTTCGACGCAAATGGAGGAGCCTCTGAGCGAAGAGATTACAGCTGTGCCTCGCAAATCTAAGGGACGGAAAATCTGTTTTATTCCTGAATGAGAAAGAACACTTCTGGCTGGGAAACCCTTTAATCTGGGGAACTGTGTACTCTTTTTTTTTAGTGGATGTGCGCCTTTGTGTACAGTGTGTTCAGAGGGAGACGAGTCAGGCATCCATATGCTCACTTCCTCAGCTGTGCATCTCCCTGTGTTCTGGTTGTGAGATGTATCACAGCGCTAGGATGCTCATTAGAGAAGGGAAGTGATGTCTGGTTGCTGTTCTCTTTTCTTCTGTGGCGCTCATCATTAAGACGGAGCCTTTTCTTGCTTCCCATGTGTCTACTCTACACTGTATCTGAGAGTCTCATCAGTAGAAATGCCCTCTCTATCTGCCTCTGCTGTTTATGCAAGTCCCAACCTCTCTCTCTCTCTCTCTCTCTCTCTCCCTCTCTCTCTCTCTCTCTCTCTCTCTTTCCCTGCAGCTCTGTCTAGCTACTCTCCTCTATCTCAATCACTTTTTCCCCTCACACTGTTCTCTCTCTCTCTTTTTTTCCTGCTTCAATCTCTCTGTCTTCCTTATTTCCCTTCCATCACTTATGACTCCCCCTGATATCAGATCAATCTAATTTGAAGGAAGCCTCTCTCCAAACTCCTCCATAATGGAGCTGATGGAGGTCTCTGAAATGGAGTGTGAAGACTGCATCAAGGTCCTTCTTTCCCGCTGCAGCGCGTAGTGATGGATGTCTGGGCCCGACTGAGGCCCAACTCGGCCATCCTTGTCGGATGAGGCATATCGCATAACCCCCTGTGTGTGAGGGAAAGAGGGGAGAATGCCTCCAAGGTGTGTAGTGTGTAGTGTGTGTGTGTGTGTGTGTGTGTGAGAGAGAGAGAGAGAGAGAGAAAGAGTGTGTGTGTGTGTGTGTGTGTGTGTGTGTGTGTGTGTGTGTGTGTGTGTGTGTGTGTGTGTGTCTGTGTCTGTGTGTCTGTGTGTCTGTGTGTCTGTGTGTCTGTGTGTCTGTGTCTGTGTCTGTGTCTGTGTCTGTGTCTGTGTCTGTGTCTGTGTCTGTGTCTGTGTGTGTGTGTGTGTGTGTGTGTGAGTGAGTGTGTGTGAGAGAGAGAAAGAGTGTGTGTGTGTGTGTGTGTGTGTCTGTGCGTGCGTGCGCGCATGTGTGTGTGTGCGTGCGTGCGTGCGTGTGTTTGGGGGGTTCACACGTTTCTCCAACCCCACAGAGCCGCTCGCTGAGTCACTGGGAACAGAGCGGCTACCTAATGAAAGTCGAGGGGAAGTGAGCAGGGGAGGAGGGGGAAGGGCCAGGCATGGAGGAGTGAAATGGCCTGGGAAGCACGAGACGAATGCGCTGCTCTCCCTCCACCCACCAACGCACACACAGCTCCTTTGGTCCATCAGGCCGATTTCACAGCTCGCACCCATAAACATTTGTTTTGATCACTGGACTTGTTATGCCCACTTCATTATTGATGAACTAATCTGCAAAATTGACTGGAACTTGGCAGCCTCGCACCCGCTCACAACAGCTGGGTCCTGTCTAAAGACATCATAAACATTATCCATACTTGGCTGAAAGCTCCCCTCGGAAAAAGGCCTGATTTATAATGCAATGGATTGTCCGCAGGGGGAGGAATTACTATATAAGAACATTGCGGCGCGGTGAAGCCTCTGAGCCAGTCCTCATGCTTCACTCGGGGAACCAGAGGGAAATGATGGAGGAGAATCATTCCACACATTTATTCAACAGTTTTGGTCTTTTTGTCATATTACACGTATTGTTTCTTTGGATTCTTCGCCTTACTTAACAGACCCCTATATTTATGCTATACTTACACTCACAGCCACAGTTTTGTTAGAAGCCGTTGTAAATGCAGTGGATGTGGATCTATGTGTTCCATTTAGGGCTTCCAAGTGAACAGGCCGCTGGATCAGGTTGTCCCCATGTGCTAAATGCTATTGGATTGCATGGCTTTGTGGCAACCTTTTGTGGAGAGGAATGAATTCACTAAAGCACCCTACTGCTGCGTCTCTCTCTTCCTCCTCTCTCTCTCTCTCTCTCTCTCTCTCTCTCTCTCTATCTTTCTCTCCTCTTTCTCTCTCTGTCTGTCTATAAAAGCTCTCCTCCTCTGCTTCTTTCTCCCTTGCTGTCTGTTTTTTTCTTCCCACCGTCGCATACTGTAGATCCTGAAATGATGCCAGTATTTTGTGGGATAATCTACCTTCCTGAAGATTTGGCAAAGCCTCCCCCTGCGCCTCCTTATCGGCACTCCTTCATCAGAGTATAAGCAGCACTTGGTTTCCTGCCAGCGCACTGGACCGCAGGCTGCCTTTCCAAACAGGAACGAGCACGGAGACATTCCTCTGCTGGAAGAGGAAACTGTGTCCTTTCTCCCATCCCCCCGCCACTTCTCTATGGACACACACACACACACACACACACACACACACACACACACACACACACACACACACACTCTCTCTCACAAAAACACTCACTTACACTCTCTCACAGAAGCACACACACGCACACACACACACACAAATACACAAATACACAGGCACATACACACACACACACACACACACACACAAATACATGCGTGCGCACACACACACACACACACACACACAAATACACAGGCACATACACACACACACACACACACACACACTCTCTCTCTCACAAAACACTCACTTACACTCTCTCACAGAAGCACACACACACACACACACACACACACACACACACATGTCCTCTCTCACAACATTCAACTCCTCAGGGTCCTGACCACAGCACAGTCCTTCCACACCCATTTTCCCAAGCCATTGAAGAGACCAAGTGTAAGCTTAGTGATGCAAATAGGGAAAAAAATGGGTGACTTGTGGGTGACTGTGAGAATAGGGGTGGGGGCGGGGAGGTCTCTGAAGCTCGGAGACGTGCGTGCGTGCATGTGTGTGTGCCTGAATGTGTGTGTATGTGGGTGTGCCTGTGAGTGAGCGACAAGCAGGCAATCAACAGAGGTTCCGTTTGTATAGTTCAGGCTTCCCTGAGCAGCGTGTGATTTCTATCGACATCAATCAATACAGCTGAAAAACCAGGCTGACCAAGGGCCACCAGCGATGGGTTGAGGTGGACCCTCTAAATGCCTAAGCAAGGTACTGCATTCTGGTTACTGATCAATGAAAACAGCTGTTAAAGTCAAACACTTCGGCATACGTCACTGGCAGCCAATAACAGAAAAAAACTCACAGGCACACAGCCGACTGAAGTCTTATCTGTGTGGGGAGAGAGGTCAAGTAGAACAAATCTCACGAGTGGCAGAGCAGTCATAACAGAGAGCTCTGAGGTAAAAGAGACATGGAAGTATTTTATTCTCTTCAAAGATCAGGCGGAAGTATCAAGCACTGACCCTTGTTTATACAAACAAGAGGGTTTTCACCTCAGGGCTATGACTTCGGGGCATCTTTACCTTGCAATACATTATTCACCTAACAGCACTGTCAAAGCATGATTTTAAAGAGATCTCAAGTGAACAATGATGCTTGAATTACATTAGTGTACTACTGACTGGTCCACAGTTGAGGGGTAGTAAAAGTACTAAGTAGTAAGTAGGATAAAGTCAATAATGTCCTCATTTACTTGACGAGCTCCATCCTCTATAGTTAGGCTCATGTCAAGCTGTCATCTACATTCTCATAGGCACGTCAGCCCCCACAGACTTGGGCAGACTTATTAAGTCAAATCTAATGATATTCTATCTGGGTGGACAAAGAGGTATGTGTTGTGACACTTTGCATAATGGACTCTTTTTTCTTTTTACGATTATTTTGGACTATAATCACTGTGGTAGGTGTGAACAATATCGGGTGTTTAAAATGAATACAATTCCAATTCCAATCTTAGCCAATTGAAACTGGCATGTGATCTAAGCAAAAAGAGAGGGATCTACTCCGTGGAAGGGATACCGTTTTATTCTATAAGCAAGTCCTAATAATCCTGCATTTGCTTTCACTTTTTTAGAACTCATTTGTGATTAAAAATGTATCTTGACTCCAATTCAATACAAATTAATACAAACTGATCTATCATCTTTAAGTGAGTATAACAATTCATTAAAAGCCTGACAGATTGGCAGTATGCCAACTGCAGAATACCCCCCCACACACACACACACACACACACACACAGACCACCACCACCACCATCTACCCATTTTCCTCAGCTTCGTTCATATTCAGGAATGTAATTAACTATTTAATTACCTATTTTAACTATTTGGTTTAGTCAGGCCCGTTAGAATGGCTGTTACAGAGCTTGGCTCTGGCTAGTCCAACAACCTTCTGGTTACTGTTTTTAACAGCTCCAGATTTTGCACATATAGGTATTTCCACTTTACTCATTAATTAAGCTCCAGTACATATTGGGACTGCCAACTGAAAAGCAACCTGTTAACTGTTAACAATGCCTGGGTACCTATCAACATTGCTTCACTATATTAATGTGTCCATATGTTCACTTGTCATGACCATTGAAATCCATAATTGCTGCATTTTTTTAGAAATTGCGAATCCACAAAACATTCTCCAATGTGAACCTGTGGATCAAAGGCTGGGTTGAGTGGTTCCTGATGAGATGTGCCACCAGAGACAAGAGACACAATCCCATCAGTGTGATATACTTAAAGGAGGTAATCACTGTGAGGAGGGGGGCTGTGACAGGCAGGACACTGCCGACAGTGACCCAGCGGCACGTATCCTCTCCGACTGAAAGGACAGCGGAGATCACAATGGGCCCTGGAGCTGTGGAGAGGGGCTAATGAGCCTCCATGATTCACGCTCCATCTCCCCCACTGAGCCGGCCTTGTATTGAGCAGAGGGGGGCCATCGAAGGGTTCAGCGTTTGCCCCCCATGCTCTACAACAAATGAGACCCGTTGATGGGGCCTGATCAACTTGCACACGCCAAAATGAACACAGTGCATGCCATGGTCAAAGCTTCTTAAATTGGGAAAATCTGACGAGAATATGGCATCTGGAGAAACTGTGATAAATGGTTCTTCAATCAACAGATTCATTTGAATGATTTTATCTGAATCTTATTATAAACACCATAATGTGTAAGCTTTAATGAAAAAATACCAGTAGCCTACTTCAAAGTATCGTCCTCGGGTGTCAATGCATTGAACAGGCCTCCAAAGCATGTTCTGGATGAAAATTAACTCAAACTGCTTTACTCTTTTCAGACAACCTTCAACCAACCTATGCTGATCTGCATGAACCATAAGTAGACTTTGGACAGTCGGTTATGTTCAGACACCCAGACAGACTTGCCTCCATAGCCTACTCGTTTGCATAAAATATATTTGGTCCAAAATAGGCATGCACCTGTGGAATTAGAGTCAGACTGGGAGGAGGTTAGCCTACTTGGTGAAAATGGACAGAAATAGGAAACATTTTCAAGAGAATTCAAATAAAAGGTTCGCTTGCACAAACGCAGTAAAGCGAACTTATTGGCACTGTCAAATGGTGCTGTCCCAAGATGAACTTGTTCCATCTTCAAGCAGCCTCCCTGGGCTGTGCGAGAGAGGGCAGAGAATGCATTCAGTGTGTCCGCTATGACTTTTCATTGACGTCACGGTTATCAAGCTGCTCTTCCTTTTATTAATTAAATTTTGTGCGAATACATGTGTTAATTGTTTGCTCCGATACGATGCATGCTACCTATTTCTTATATTTCCAACGAGACTTTTAAACCGAGCCCAGCGGTGATTGGGCGGTCTTGAGTCACGGGGTGTTCAGTCGTTTTGCCCTGCCTCGAGTCGGTCGCTGAATGTGAGCTTGCCTGCCAGCGTTAGCAGCGCGTCTATCTGGATCTTCTACACTCAACCTACAACAATTATTGTTAATTGCTGAAACCTTTTCTCTCTTTTCGGAAACATATTCTCAGCATGGGCGACAAGAAAAGCCCGTCCAGGTAATAGAACGCGATTGTGGTGTTGATATTTGTCGATTCAGATGTGTTTTTGTACATTTCGATGCCGTTCGGGGTTGATATTCGGATGCTTTCTCAAGGAGTGTTTCTCCCTTTTCAGTTTGTGTGCCAGTGCTAGAATAGTGCAGCTATGGCGGCTTCGCTCTCCCTACTCTGACTCTACCAGCTAGTCACTTTCAGACAAAGGGAGAATTACAGCGGGCACGCCTGGTCTCGTTGGATTTTTAAAATTTAATTGATTTAGTTCATTCGAAGTTAAGTGTCGAATGAACATTTTTTGACATTCAAATCCAGTTAGGTTAGCTTCCAGCTAATACGTGTAGCTTGTTGGCTAGCCAGTAAAGGTCTCTACAATCGGACGATGTGTCTATGGGTCGCTGGCTAAGCCGAGGGTTACTGTGAAAACCTGGCTAGCAAGCTAGCCAAAGCTCGTTTAGGCAACATCCTATGGCGAGGTTACTTTTAGTCCTATTTAACACATAATTAATATGCTCTGTCTTTTTAACGCAAGTGCCATACAACACACGTTGGAAAGGGGACATTGTGTGGGTTATCAAATGTTACATGACGAACGTCAAGTTGACCTTAATTTTTTTTATTTTTTGGTCAATTTCTTAAGGCCAAAAAGACAAGCCAAACCAACGGCGGACGACGGCTTTTGGGACTGTAGCGTCTGCACCTTCAGAAACAGCGCTGAAGCATTCAAATGCAGCATCTGCGACGTGAGGAAGGGCACATCTACAAGGTATGGCTCTATAGATTTTGAGTCTGCGAAGGGTTTGTGTGAGCTTCCTTTTCTACCCCCATATCGCTTGTCTTTCTCCTGCAGCAAACCTCTCCGCACACGCTATTGAAAACGAATCCGACCAGCTACCAATGAAACGCTGAGCGGATTGAGAGATTTTACTTGTTGATTTAGCCATGGCATTAGAAGGACCCATTTAACAACTCTGAATATGGTTACCAAGTTCAGCAGTCGTGCACACTGAGTGGAACAGAGCGATTTCGTTGCCGTCGGGTTTAAATGCTTGCGAGGTAACCTAACTCAGATGGACTACGGTTGCCGCTGCCACTGAGCGGAGAGACGAAGAAAGAGAGCCAGGGAAATGTAGGAAGGACGAGCTGCGCTTGCGAGTATGTCTGTTCTGGGTTCTTTGTGTTGTGCTGTTGCATTGTATGCACCAACTGGCGTGGTTATTCTCTGGAAAAGGTGGAATGTGCTAGAAACATTATAGTGGCTGCTGGCGTTAGAGCATTGTCGTAGTGACAGACATTTGTACTGGGTGGCAGGGTTCTCACTCGTCTTGATCAGAAACAGTGTCTGATGTCATTGTCTGTCAAGTCATATTGAGTTGTTTTTAAATACTTGATTTTTTTTGGCTTTCTATAAAGAAGTACCACCCCTTTTAAAAATAGGTTTAATGAATGTGAACAGGCAGCGACTGTACATTTTGGCAGCATCTATGCATGACAAGTGGCGGCAAGTGGGAGCTTTAGCTGATGTTATTGATGTTAATATATTTTGTAGAATTCTTGTCATGGTTGTAGCATGACATCACTGTGTTGACGTATACAAGTTTGTAGATATCTGTGAACATTCAGAATGTCTGCATTCCATTGCACTTGGAGGTACAGGCCCAACCCCCATCCTCCCAAGTCAGCAGAGCAGAGGATACCAAGAGCATGTGAGGTCACGCTCCGAAATCGGTCCCATCCATCGTGTTGCCTAATATTTTTGACAGTTGTTCTGCTTACAGCTTTGAATAATGACTGAGATTTGGCATTGTATTTCAGCATGGTTTTTAAATAGGACTTTTTCCTAGTGGAGTGAATACGCAATTCGACTAGGATTTTGGAAATGTGATGTAGCAAGCACCTTTATGCTGATGTTTTTTATGGCAAAAAAGCCCATGTCTTTCATTTTTTAATGCTGGTTGAGCTTAAGACGATGCATTGACAGTGTTGTCTCTAACTGCGCACTGAAAGTTCATTATGTTGGTGTTAGAAGTGCCTGATAAGAATTTTAGAGGTAATAACAAGAACACTGCATTGCTCACCACTCTAAGGCTTATCTCTGGGCAAGTCTTACCCAAGAAGCTTCTGTTTGTTAGTACATTAATCCGTGACATCATTGTGGTGAGCGAGCCTCCTCCAATTCATGAGCCTGCCTACTTTCGATTTCATGTTTAACCGCCTGCCCCCACCACACACCCCCACCCCACCCCCCCATCCCCTTTCACTCTCTCATTCCTGTTTTGTGCTCACGGCTGTGCGGAGTGATGGTGTGAAGTAAACATGCCAGCGCTTCTCAGCAGCCAGCCTACACTGATGTGGCTGTCTGTCGTGTCTGTCTGCCTGCCTGCCCGCCTGCCTGCCTGCTACCACAGATATGAGTCATGGTGTGACCCTAACGCAGGAATCCCCGGAACCCAGCGGAGCAGTCAGGTTTCAGTGTGCCCTGTCTCTTCGCACATCCTTTTTTTCTGTAACGTGGAGAAGGGGAACTACAGACGCTGTTACTGTCTGTTACTGAGAAGTTTACTAATACCAGTAATGTCGTAATAACGGTTTTAAACGAGAGAGGGGCAGGCTGTAGCAGGAAGATTGAGGGATATTTTTTATTTTTTTATTTTTTTGAAACCGTGCAGTGACAGGAAATGAGGTTGAGCACATCGGGAGCCCATAACCACCAGGCTTTGGCAGTGTCCCAACTTTGAGTCGGGTCTTATAAGTGGAATCGCATGATGTCTCGTCGCTGGAGTGGTTCGCTTCGCTGTCCTCGGTGTAGTCTCAATGGTCAACCTTTGATTGACGCTATTGTCTGCTGATGTAAGAATCACAGCTGTTGTTGTAACGAGCGCTAATTAGCGCACTCGTTTCTGTTTGATGTACGCCAGTGGCGCGAGTGAGGGTGTGCGTGCGTGCGTGTATGTGGTGGGTGCTTGGCACTCCTTGTTAAATTAGCACTGCTCTGTAAGTATTCATCAGCGTGTGTCTGTCTTGTCTTGGGGCTTCTCTCCAGCTCTATTGAATGAGCTTTTATGCTCTCGGTAGCACTTTTTTTCCATTTGTTAATTACTTTATCTGTGGTTGAATGTTGAGCTTCAAATAATTCGGCCTGGCAAGCTTGGCATCCGCAATGGCACTCCCTGGCTGGAGCCGTCACCAGACGAGTCCTTTAAAGTAGCCTCTTAGTAGCTTACTCCTCTGTAGGTGTGTGAATTGTTTTGACACGAAGTGACGCATCATTTTCTGATTTCCTGTGCGAGCCTGTGCGTTGAATCCGATAACGAAAGCTCACCGCCTTGGGGGGGGGAGACCTCAGTGAGTAATCAATTCCCATCCCTCACATGGTGAGCTCAGACTAGTTCTGCCGGCAGTGCGACACGCAAGCATGTTGCGCCGCGTGTGTGTGTGTGTATGGCCACGCTTCAGGAAGAGGAAGTGAAAACAGTTCCGAAAGAGCCCTTAAAACCAAAAGCGTCTCTCGCTCTTGGGTGCCGTTCGCCTAATACCAGAGACTGAGAGCGGCGAGCGTCTCACAGCGGTGCATGTTATCATGCCTCAGGTGTAGGCGTTCGTCTGCCCCTCAGGCTAAACAGGTTTCCCCCGAGGCACTGGAGCTGAACGGAACGACCCGTTGATATTTGGGGTTGATCTTTTATTTACGACAGGCACAACTCTTAATTGCTAATGTTCTTGATATGTTTAGTGAAGCGCTTGCTGGATGGTGTGAAATGATAGAGGTTTTTCAAGCCACAGATAAAGTAGTCAAGAAACGGGCTCTGAATTTCCCTGCGTTCACGAAGAAATCCTTATCAGTGCATTCAAATGGGCTGATTCCACAATCTCGTAGTTGTGCAAATGTGTGAGGCCAAATGGAAATGCACGCAGCCACAGCTCTCTCCTGCTCCGCTCACACGCGTAGGGTTTTCCGGTAAGTGTGGGCAGTGTGTGAGCCAGGAGTGGAATGCCAGGAAAGTTGACTGTGTCAGAGCCTTGCTGTATGACCTGTAAACGTGCAGGAAACTTTGGCATGAATGCAAGCAGGGAATGTTGATTGGATGGGTTATTAAATGTCGCAGGTACAACCAGGTATTTGCTGCCTTGAGCATAATACTACGCCTCATTTAAGAAAAGCACAGAACCATAACATCCACAAATATAATTTTTGACTTCCTAGTGTTTTTATAGCCTATATCTCCATGATCTTTAGGCCTTTTTGAGAGGATACTGGAAAAGTTCTAGGAATATTTTTTGGATGTTTGTTTAAACTCAGTTTGTGACACTCTTGAGACCAGCCAGTGTCAGGTGGATATGAAACACGCATACATCACGCATGCAACACACACACACACACACACGTGTGCGCACACATACATTGTGCATGCAACACACACTTACTTACAGAACTACCCTCTCAGGACCAGTCCTCATTATCGTCCGATCAGGCCACGCGGGCTCTCCTGAGTGCGGCTGCAGAACGCGACACCTCTGTGGCATATCGCGTTTCCCCGGCGGGCGTGTTTCGCGGCCCACCCCGTGGTCACTCGCAGGTTACGGAGCGGAAGCCATAAAGGCCCCCGCGCCAAGGTGATTGATCGAGCAGGGATCCGAGTGGGTGGGGGGAGGGGGGAGGGAGGAGCGAGATGCTAGACGCTAGACGGGAGTGTAGTCGGCCATTGTTGCTTGTCGCCTTGATCTCCGGCGGGGCGGTGTGTATTACATCCTCTGGAGGTCACACACACACACACACACACACACACACACACACACACACACACATACACACACACACACACAACCAACCCCCACTGCTCCTCTCAGGTTAAAGTACTGTCTGGGGCTCAGGGAAAAGGGATAAAGGCACATGTGTGTGTGTGTGTGTGTGTGTGTGTGTGTGTGTGTGTCAGTGTGTGTGTGGCGGGCGGCACAAAACATAAAGAATTTGCAGAATGCATTGCCCTGGCAGAATGTCCCCTTTCTTCACCATTGCTTCCTTCTTGCTCTCTCCTCTCCCCCTTCTCCCTGTCTCTCTCCAGTTACTTTTTCTCTCCAGCAAATTCCTCCCTGCTGATATCTTCATGTTCAAAAAAAGCTAATGTAATGTACAACACGATGATGCACAGTGCAAAAAAATCCATTCTCTCCACCTGATGCTGATAATTAAGCACACCAGCGAAGAAGCTATTACGAGTGCAGCCTGCACTTCGGAATGAATGGGCCACTGTGTTGCGGTGCAGTAAGTGAATGAGCCATAACTGTGGCTCGTTGCTCAGTCGGAGTGCCAACGGTTCTATGGAATCCTGCTTTGTTCGGACTTGACTCTTGACTCAGCTCGCCCACCTCGTCCAGCCTGTTTAAACGCTGGGCAGCGTCGATCTGCGGTTTCCTGACGCCTTCTAAAGGGGAAAGATGGGTCTCTATTTGGCCCACCCAAATGGCTGTCAAAGCAGAGAGAGGAGCGTAGGCGGGGTTAAAGGCATTTGATTGGGATAGAGCTCACTTCGACATCATCACTGGCTGGTTCATCGAACAGGGTGTGCCAGTGTTGTGGGAGATTACACTGTGATTTGCTTGCCAACACATTGTAGAGGTAGTGCTCTGAAAATGAAGGCTGGATTAAAGTGTGTGTGTGTGCGTGTGTGTGTGTGTGTGTATCGACGAACGAGAACTTGACATGCGCTCACGCCAGTCATCTGAAATGATGGAGTGGAGTAATTGTAATCCTGGGATTTTCTGTCACATTAACTCAAATTGTGAAGGATAATGGAATGACAAGAGTGACATGCTGGCATTCATTCCATTACCCCCCCCCCCCCCTTCCCACTCTCCCTACTCCAGCCCCCACCCCCCACTCCACCCTTCCTGCCCACACACACACACACACCCACCCACCCACACACACACAGAAAATACATCAGCTTATCTGACATTATCAGCAGCATCTACACTAAACCTTAAGCGTGCTCACTACTAATCCTGGGCCTGTGTGTTAATTGGCTGATTACAGACCCTTAATGACTTACCACAGGATTTGTGGAGGGCTATAAGAAGGAGGGGATGGAAAAAATGGTATATTGTGGATACAGTGGCTAATTCAGCGTGTTGATAACGAGCGAGGAGGTAGCCGCTGCTGCTGCTGGGCCTCACGGTCCCCTAATCCAGTCCTTAAGCCAGTCCAGCGCGGCGTCTCCTGCTCACACACTCTCGTTTACTTTCTCACGGCGCTGAGAGCGAAAGGGAGAGTGTGCGTGCGTGCGTGTGTGTGTGTGTGTGTGTGTGTGTGTGTGTGTGTGTGTGTGTGTGTGTGTGTGTGTGTGTGTGTGTGTGGGGTGGGGATAGATGACATCACCCAGAGGGGGAGAGGGAAAACGATAAAACGAGGGACTGTGAGATGGTCAGACAGTGGAGTAGAGGAGTGTGTGTCTGTATTGGGGAGGAGGAGGAGGAGAGGGGGATGGCTGTGCTACTTCAAGAGAAGTGTGGGAGTAGGAGGAGTGTGTGTGTGTGTGTGTGTTTGGGGGGGGGGGGGGGGGGGTGGTGACGGAGGAGGAGGGAAAGCGAGTTCAGGGTTTGACGGACGGCGGCGCTGGGACGTGCTCACTGGAGCGAGTAGCTCCCGCACAGGGCGCCTGAACTGAACACATCATTACCCAACAGAGAGAACACACGACACACACACACAAACACACACGCGCGCACACACACTTCTCCTTTCTTTCTTTCTCTCTCACATACACACACTCACACACTCACATATACTTCTCTCTTTCTCTCCCTCTTTAACACACACGCATACACTCATACATGCATTCTCTCTCTCTCTCTCTCTCTCCCTCTCTCTCTCTCTCTCTCTCTCTCTCTCTCTCTCTCACACCTACACACTCAGATAGGCACTAACCCAGCGCACAGCCTCTCCATCACTCACCCAGGAAGAGTGGAAGCAGCAATGTGAAGGAAGAGAGGGCGATGAGTGAGGCACTAGTAAGCCCTGAGAGAGAGACAGTCAGACTCAGGATGACGAGTGCCACTGCTCTTACTCCAGTGCTGCTCAACAGCATCCCTCCACTCTCCATTTCCCATTCTCATTCACACCTGTCTCTCGAGTTCTGAAAGTCACGGCAGACCTGTCGATCTGCACGCCGCCGCGGCTTAATTTAAGTTGACGACTCCGGAATGCAGACCTCGCTCGGGTAAGGTGTGCAGAATGCCAAGACGAGGGATGAAGTCGTGACGAGCAGAACAGCGTGCGAGTGCGTGCCATGTCTCAGCCAGGCGTGGATTAATAGTGAGTCACCTGCTATTTGTCCTGGTAGGACTAACTGAGGGTGTCTTGATGCTTTGCAGAAATGTTGATGGTCTGGTGAACATCGTGGCGTAGTTATTTGCACTGTTTGTCAAGCCTCAGTGTTCGCGTTTGTCAGCTTGTGCTAATGACATTGGCCAAGATAGCCAGATGAGCAGCTTTTCTGCAACACACACACACAAAATATGTTTGCTGCAGACTGCATTGCTTTGCCTACTGAACTGGGAAAATACTCATTATGTTAATTTATTTGTGACTGTTGGGCTTGGACGGCTCTCACACATGCATACAAACACATCTAGCGCTGCTTGATGCGTGTTGGCTGAAGGTTTTTGTCTGTCTGTTTATCGTCTGACCCAGCTTGCCTGACGTGCCGGCTTGCGTTCTGGCGGCGAGGAGGAGACAAGTGGGCTGTAATAGTTGGCTGCTGTTTATGTGTTTGTTTATTTGTTTATTTGTTGATGCCTTTTGCGTGTGCCTCTTGGGAGAGACCAGACCATGGGGTGTGTGTGTGTGTGTGTGTGTGTGTTCGTGTGTGTGTCTTCTGCCGCGCTGCTTTGGGTCTCCTTATTGCAGTGCAGGCAGGTCTAGACACTAAGCCTGCCGTGAAAATGTTGCCTCTCCCTAAGCTGTGTGTTGTGCTGGCGCAAGTCTGGTCAGACTAATTTGAAACAGAGTGTGTTTACATGGGAGGCGTAGAGACCGTTGGGTTATCCAGGACAGCCGGCCACAGAGAGAGAGAGAGAGAAAGAGAGAGAGAGAGAGAGAGAGAGGGAGGGCGAGAGATATGTGGCAGGCAGCCGCTGATTGAAGATGCTCCTGCGCGCTTAACAGACCGAGAGCTCGTCCTTCTCCTTGACGGAAGAGGACGAGGTGTCTCATGAAGGTCGGCCAGCCAGCGGAGGGAGGCGGAGAGGAGCGGAGAAGGAAAGGCAGAGCTGCTGTGTGTCAGTGAGCATCCGCCTCGCTCCACACTACTGTGTCAGTGAGCATCCGCCCCGCTCCACACTGCTGTCAGTGAGCATTCGCCCCGCTCCACACTGCTGTCAGTGAGCATCCGCCCCGCTCCACACTGCTGGAGAGGGCTTGTCATCGCTCAGGAGCCAGAGAAACAACTGTCTGACAAGACAACACTTTCGGAATCATGTAGAACTGACAGTTTTATTAATGTGTGTGTGTGTGCGCGCACGCATGCATATGTGTTTGCATACATGTGTTTGCCTCCTCTAATGTTGTGTGTGTGTGTGTGCATGCATGTGTTTGCCTCCTGTAACGCTGTGTGTGTGTGTGTGTGTCAGGGCAGCACTTTGCATGAGTGTGCAGCGATGCCTGGTGATATCCGGTGTATTAGTATGCTGAGCAGACGAGCAATCCTGCATATCACGGGGAGGGGCTGCTGGGGAGGTGTTTAGTGTGTGAAGTGCATCGGAGATGGATGTGTTTATGTGTGAGAACAGCTTTGCAGCTTGGGAATTTTCTTCCTGGGACTTTATGGGTAGACTTCTCCTTCACACACACACACACACACACACACACTGTACACAGATGCTGTAGTCTGATGCAACAGGCATCACATTGCTAATTATGCAGTTTTGCTGCAATAAGATAGTTGTATATGTGCTCTTACTGCTCTCTGTGTAGAAGAGCCATAGTTCTCACTGTATCCACTGAGAATAGAGGATGGCGATTGAAAGCCACCTCCAGGATATGACATCAGAGAGGATCTGATATTAGAGAGAGTATGTTTTCACCAAGTGTGTGTCTTTTAAGGAGGCGTTGCTCTAGATGATCCCATGGTAATGACCGATTCGCACGGAATAGGAGCACTCCATAGCCCGGATTATGAGGATGGGAGTGTCTAGCGGTAGCCCATTTGCACATCATTGGTGCGCCATAAAAGCTAAATGGACCATGAATTGCTTGACTTTGCAGAAAAAAAGGGTTTGTAATGCCACATGGTTGAGTTGGAGAGAAATGGGTTCATGGGTTTACTTATCCTGTTGACCTTTTTTGATAAAGGACTTATCTGAAAATCTTCTCACGTCACCATAAGAAAGATGAATTCACTGCAGATTGTCTCTTTATACTTTTTTGCACGCAGGTGTGTGTTGTTGGGTATTGGCACACTTTTTGTCTTTCATTCACTTCATCGGTCCAATAATTGCATGCATGTTTCTGATCGCGTTTAGGTCCGAGTAAGCGTGTGTGTGATCATGTGCTACCAATAAATGATGCAACTATGGGGTGTGAAACTGGGTAGATGGATAGTGTTATTAGTTAGCATAAGCATACTTTCAAGTGTTTGCAAGCTACCAAATGTTTGTGGAGTTGTTTGTGGAATTTATCTCGATTGATTTGAGATTGCACTGCTTCCATTCATCGGTCTTTCACTGTCAGATTCCCCAACTGAAGCACTGTCAGCCGTCAGATGCTTCAGTTAGGCCATTTGATTGCATTGCTAGCCTTTAAAGCAATTGACCTTTGCACCTACGCTGCTCTGAGTGTTATTGACAACAACCGCTCTGGTCGAATGCAGCCATTGTTTAAATCCCTCCTGCGGCATGCCTGTGTCTCCATAGAGGAGCCTCTGCTCCAAGGCATCACATCCTGTGGTGGATAATGGACGACACGGTGTCCGGTTCACAGAAAGAAATACACGTTCAAGGTGGCAAAACAGCCCTGACGCGCAGCGGAGGTCCATTATCCCGCTTATTCCACTCTTGCCACTTGCGTTGTGTTCATTTCTTGTTATAATTTACACGTTTTAATCATTAAAACGGTCTTGTTTGTAGAGCTGCTTCTTTCCGCCACATATCAACTCATTTCCCAATTTGCAGGACAAACTGCTGTTAGTTCTAAATGGATGGTTGCTGTGGCCAAAGGCCAGTCGTTAGTTCCATCTCTGCTGTTGTCAAGTGAGCATATCCCAGGAGAGTTTAAAGTTACAAGCTGGCATACTCATTTGCTTATGAAGGTGAGATTAATCACTTGACTTCCGGCTACATCCTGCTGAATGTGGGTTTCAAATGTCAGAAACATTTTTGATGTTTAAATGTCATTGAGTTTCCAGCTCTGCATTGTAGCCTCAGTGGCCCAAACTAGTTTCATTGAAATGAGTCCGAAGGTTGGTTACAGATGCCGAAACAATTTTCGAATGTCATAAAAGTATTGAGTTTCCAACTCTCTGTTACAGTGTTAGAGGCCAAAACAAAACCCTCCTTGTGTTCTCCTGGGTGACATCTGTCGAAGTAATGTCAATGGTGTGCCCAGGAAGAACCGTTTTAAAATAACGGTGACCTGCTTTTGTTTTTGGAGTTTTTTCATGGCCTTTGAGGCAGTTGTGTGAAAGGCACAGACGTATTCAGTGGCCACCTTAGAGGCTCATGTTGTGTTTCTGAGCAGGGCGATGATTGAGTTTTCACAGCTTGTCAGAGTGGGAGTCGATGTGTGACAGGTGGGAGTCCCTGCGGCTGGTGTGTGTGTGTGTGTGTGATGGCCAGGGGCTAAGTTAAGCATTGCCAGAGGGACACACACACACACACAGCTAGCCAACCACATACATCCCTCTCCTCCCCCCAACCAGCAGCACAGTCACCGCCCCTCTAGAGGCCCTTCAGACAAAAGAGTGGTGTTCATCGCGGTCCCCTTATTCTGGCTCTCTAGGTTGTGTGTATACATACACACACACACGCACACACACACTCTCCCTCTCCCTCTGGTGTTTGGGTCTGTGTGTGTCTATCTCTCGCTCTGTGTCTCTCTCTCTCTCTCTCTCTCTGTTTCTCTCTCTCCATGTCTCTCTCTCCCTCCCTCCCTCTCTCTCTCCGTCTCTCTCTCTTTCACACACGCAGACATTCACACTCTATTCCTGTCATTGTCTCTCATTGCCAGTCTCTCCCTCCCTGCGCCTCTCTCTCTCGACTCAAGTGCTCTCTCATTGCACAAACTTCACGTTTAGGGAGGGGGTGGGGAGGTTGGAATAAAGAATAGCTTTGTCTCGGTGGGGATTTATTTGCTCCTTAGTCCCTTTATTTGGATTAAACAGGCCCCTCTTCCCCCTGAAGCTGATTTACACGCTTTCCCCTGCGGCGCTTCGTCTTCCGCCCGCCGCGGCTCCCGCTCTCCCGCTCCCCTGCTCCCCGCGCTGCCCCTGGCTCGGGGTGTTATCACTCACCGCTGATGACAGTCATTTCCCTGCTTCCTGCCATCACACACACGCACACACACACACACACACACGCACACACACAGTCTCTCTCTCACACACACACGTACACACTGCCTTTTCTCTCTCTCTATCAGACAGACACACACACACACACACACACTGTCTGTCATTTGTTTGCGCTCTCTCTCTCTCTCTCTCTCTCTCTCTCTCTCTTGCAGCTGTCAGACGCCACGGGGAGGGAGGCTGTCAGTCACGGCTTAATAGGGCCGAATGACCAGGCCATGCAGGGAGCCTTGCCCAGAGGGGGGGGGGGGGGGGGGGGGGGGTGGGGGGGGGGTTGGGGGGGTGTAGACGTGGGCGGAGCAGGGTCATGACACTGATTACACATGACTCAACCTCCTGAGCCCTTGGAACCCACACACACACACACACACACCTCATCTCATCGCATCCCTTCCACGAAGCCACCCTCCCGCCCCAACTTCACACCCAGCCATTGACCCAGTCGTCCAGGTGCAGCCAGGGGATTTGGACCCGCTTGGCCAGTACCGGGGTCAGTGCACCAGGCTGCCTCAGGCTGAGGATAATGCAGCATTGTGCACTGGGTGTAGCTCAGCAGTAGCGGCGGCAGCAGCACTCTGGTGTTAACGTGCCAGGGAACGCTCCTGCCTGCCTGGGGAGTTGCAGCTGGCACCGCAAGGCAACGTTAAACGCTGTGCCCGTGCCCATTCTTGCCTCGCTTATCCGCAGCAGCAGCTCGCACAAATCTCAAGTGTGTGTCTGTGTGTGTGTGTGTGTGTGTGTGTGTTTGGTGGGAGGGTGGTATCAAATCAATCACTCCTCTGTCCACTCTTCCTGGCATGGGTCCAGCTTAACCCCAGGGTGCAGAGGATTTGGGATCCTGCTGGAAGTAGCCTTAACTGAGTACCTGCTTACAAGTGGCTTAGCGCTCTGCACCACTGGCAAATCCCCCACTCTGGTTCCAAGCGAATGGCGCGCGGTTAGAGCAGGTGGAAATAGCACTAGGATGGAGAGAGACTATTTTTGGCGACTGGAGGACATAGCATAACTGTTTACATGCCAGCGATGTGAATTCACACATTTAAATGCAACTCCTCGAGGGTAGATTATTACGTGCTAGTCTTGGTATGTGTGTGTGTGTGTGTGTCTGTATGTGTGAGAGCGAGAGAGAGAGGGAGAGAGAATCCTGTCTGCAGTTGAGCTCTTATCTATGACGTGCTCCTTTTGAATCGCTGACTCGGAAAACGAGATCATGATGTCGGTGACGACGACTACAGCGAACTTGAGATTACACACTTCCACTGAAAGCCCCGCTTTTAAATGGCTCAGCGTCGGCTCTAAGAGTTGGCTCCCATTCTTAAGCAGTTTACGTTTTAGCAGAAAGGGCCTAACGCTCACAATGCCCTGATGTTGAGAAAATATTCAGCAGGTCAAGTGCAAGCCCAGTCATTTCCGCTTCTCCCTTTGACTGGTATGGTTGCCACCGGGCTCCGTCATCCTTGACCTGGATATCCCAGAGCAGAGAGCCGCTGCTGTGTGACCCCCCCCCCCACCTCCCACACCGCCGGCGATTCGGCGGCACGGTCGGTCGCAGCCCATCAGCATTCCCGACGACGTCTTCTGTTGCCCGCGCCGCGCCGCCCCACCCACCCACCCTCTCCGCGCTGGCCCGTTCCCGTGTGACATGATTGGCCATTATGAGGCGATTGATTGCCCTTTGATTGCCAGCCCTCCAGAGGGACGGCACGCAGCTGTAAGGCCATCAGTCAGCGGGAGCGGGAGAGACGGCTCGGCCCGGGCTCGACCACCGGGCTCATCACAGACTCTCTGCCGCTCCCACCTCTTCCACCTGCTTTCAGACCGTCTGTTTTTTTTTTCCAAGAAGGAAACACCCACCCCCCCACCCCTGTGTTCATAATGCAGGTCATTTAGAAGCAGCATCCTTGTTATGAGTAAACAGTTGTGGTCACAGGGGAGGTGTTCTGTTTTTTTTGTTGTGTTTTGTTTTGTTTTTTGTAATGTTATTTTTCCTTTTCTTTTTTTGTAATGGTCATGCTCATTACATCTCTGATTCCCCTGCTATCCTGTGTGTCTCCAATAACGCCTGCCTGCCAGACAAACAAACAAGACCAAATAAGCCCTGGCTCATCCCTAGAGCGTGCCTGTGTGTGTGTGTGTGTGTGTGTGTGTGTGTGTGTGTGTTCCCTGTGCTGTTCTGGCTCACTTGTGATGTGTAAACACACACTTGGGTGTGTGGGGGGGTCGGGATGTGTGGGGGGGCCACTCATGGGAGGAGAGCAGAAGGGGGATCTGCATTAGAGTGAAGAGGACCCCTCGTGTGACTGCGGCGGCTCGGTTCCTCAGACGGCAGGGAATCCCTTTCCACTTCCTCTCCACCCAGATCAGGTCTAGACGCGCGGCGGTGCGACGCGGTGAGAGAGAGAAGGTGGGGGGGACCTAACAAGCCATTCAGACTTCAACAGCTGCTTAGGGTGTAGTTAGCACCTCAGCGCAAGGAGCAGTGAGTAGAATGCCATTTGGATTGGTGTGTGTTTTGAACGTGAACATCTGTGTTTGAGTTGTTGAGTGGGGAGGGATTTTAAGGATTTTAATGTTTTGGCCAAACCACTTGAATCCAACCTAGGACTGCATAATTAGTTTAAATTTATGATTTTCAAATATTTTTTTTCATGAATGACATTGTATGGCAGACTGTGGAGCTCGCCTCTTATAGGCCAGGCATGCTCACCAACAAGTTGTCCAAAAGCCAAATATGGAATATTCAACTGAATTCACAAATCAAATCACAATTGCTGTGTTTGTCAGAAAAATTGCAATTAGATATTTTCCCCAGATCATGCAACCCGAATCCAAACTACATTTCTCTCCCTTTCCCTTTTCAACACCCCCTCCCTAAAGGCCATGACATGCTCCCATGGCTGTGTCCCACGAGAATTGCATCATCAACGTGCTTGTTCATCCTATGTCCTCATAGGAGCATGCCACTTGCTTAAGAGCAGCTCGTTTCTACCTTCCCCACTACCCCTGCTCTCTCCACCCATCATTCTCTCTCCTTTAGGTCTCCTCTCCCTTTTCATTGCCCCCTGCTTTTGTTTCGTTCCGGTTTCCTCCCTTCAGTTAGCCTGATTACCATCGACTTTCAAAGGCTCTGCGAGACTTTAGTCTGACCAACAGCCTGTGCTAAAACGGTTTCTTGCAAGCGCTGGTTGACCCGCCTCCTTTCAGTGCCTCGATTTGCTACTGGTAGATGTCAGAAAGCGGTTTGCCGAGTTTAAACCAATAACAACACTCTTTCCTCTGCCTTGAACACGCCTCTACCCAGAGCCGTTGGAGCTGCTCAAAGTTGATTGGTTCTCGACCAAAGGGGGCAGTTCCGCGGATTTCGGGAACTCAGAAATCCTTCTCAATGAGCAGTTGACCAGACCAGCAGCAAAAGCCTGAAGGCGTTGCGTCACTGGGAGGGCGTGCCAGGCTACCCTTCAGTCCTCTTCTCTGCTACCTGTTCCTCTGTGTCTCCTCTCTGAGATCCCACGCTCTCCTCTCCTCCCCCCTCCCCCTCCCCCTCTCCTGTCCTCCCCCTCTCCCCCCTCTCTTCCCGATCATCTCTCTTATGAGTTCAGCCCCTCTCCTCCTCTCCACTTCTCTTCTCCTCTCCTCCCTCTTCCCTATCATCTCTCTTATGAGCTGGGCCTTTCTCCTCTCCTCCTCCCTCTCTTCTCTCATCTCTCTTATGAGCTGGGCCCCTCTCCTCCCTCTTTCTTCTCCACGGAATCCTCCCTCCATCTCCAGCTGCTGCCAGATGTTGGCCATTATGCTGCAGGAAAGTGAGCTGGCTTGGGATGCAGTTTCTCAATTTCTTTCTCTTACTCTCTCTCGCTCTTTCCCTCTCCCCCTCCCCCTCTCCCTCTCTCCTCACTCACTCACACTTTTTCTGTGCACCTCAGGTCTCTGGCTCTGACACTCATTCTCACTCTCTTCTCTCTCTCTCTCTCTCTGTTCCTCTGTCTCTGTCTCATTCTTTCTCTGGGCCCCCAGGTCCCTGGCCTAGTCTTGTTGCTGTTTATTCAACTCAACTCTGAGCCCAAAGCACAACCCACTCCACCAGTCATGTTCCTTAGCTGCTGTGTGTGTGTGTGTGTGTGTGTGCGTGCATGCATTGCCTGCTCTCTGTGCAAAGCATGAACTTGATTTCCATATTTGCAGCCCATGATTTATACATGGGGCGGGTTGTTGAACACAGACCTCGACACAGCAGCATTTGTTCTGGCGGTGGTGTAGTTTGAATGAAGGGCGCTGACGCTCCGCGTGAATGACTGCAGTTGTCCTCGCTAATGACGGCAAGGCCACGGAGGTCAGGCAACAAACACACAGTGTACATGCCTTGCCTTCACTCGGGCGCCTCAGCACTCTGATTTTATACCGAGATCGGTCTGGACGTGCAGGATCTAATTTTCGTGCGAGCTGTGGATGTTGTGACATTTTATGTCCGTTTCATTTTCATTTTGTAAAATTTCACATAAATGTTCATGGCCTGAGGCCCTAACTTTATTGACTAACCTACTAAATCATTGCCTGCTAGATGGCTGTGCTGGCCAAATTATATACGTTGCGTGTCTTTAATGGGTCTCATTCATGTAGAGGCCTAGCACCATGCATGGCAGGTGTGGTGCGGTTCTGGTGGCGAAAGAGGACCTGACTTGAAGTGTGCTTCGTCGATTCACCTCAGATGTTTCTCAAAGCAATGCAGCATTGTTTGCGCAACATTCGGCACCTCTGGGCGTAGTACCACAAATCTATTCAACTGAAAGAAACCCTGAAAGAAAGCGTCCAAAATTGGCCTACGGTGTGTATTTTCACAAGGTCTCAAAATGTAAATGGTGATCACTCACCGACATATTACAGTGGTTTAGAATACACAATTAGATCATGATTGTGCGTTGAAAAGATCGTATTTTCTGGGCAGGTTGCCCTCCCCCAGCCCTCACTCACTGTGCTCGTCTCAGAACTGGGCTGCATCATGGCTTCTCCTCGTGAACGTGTCAGCTGGGACCTCCGCTCCTCCTAAGTGCTTTGCCAGGGTTTGTAAAGAGCAGGCCTCTGCAGTGCTGTCAGCTAGGCGCGAATGTGAGTTAATACCTGATCTAGGCTCCGACTCTTAAGATGACAAGTGAGGGGCACTTGGGGTTGTTTTCAGGAAATTAGACTGTCAGTCATTTGCGAGGGTGTAAATGATATATTTAAGCAATAAGCCCCGCAAGGCCATAGTTCATGTGGTTTTTGGAAAGGCTGAGGGGCGTTGTTAGGCATAACTCTAAGCGGAAACAAGGGCTTCAGCATCTTATAGACCACCTCCTGCTCAAGCTCCAACGGTAACAGGCGCTTTAAGCAACCAATTGATGGATGTTGCTGGTTTGAGCGTTATACAAAATTGTGTTGGTCTGCAGTCTGTGTCCTTCCTCAGTGTTATGAATATAAGCTTTGACAGTCACGTGGTTGAAAGAAAGAGGGAGAGGGAGGGAGAAAGGGAGAGGGAGAGAGAAAAGGAGAGAGATTGTGCCATGTTCGTGATCCCATTTCTGACGAATGGGGCCAACCTCTCTGTAATCAGATTAGTGGAGGTGAATAACATGCTACCCGCATTTCACCCACTGACCCCACCCCACCCCCACCTCTCTCCCCCCCCCATATTCATTTATTAAAGGAGTCAAGTAATGAGATTATCCAGCACACAGGCTCTGCCCTGTTACTTGCTCTGAGCCAGGGTCCTGCCAACATATAGTATTGTCCCCTGGCCCCGCTCTGCTCTCGGTCACTCAGTCCTCTTCCCATCTTCCTGTTTCACTCTCTCTCTCTCTCTCTCTCTCTCTCTCTCTCTCTCTCTCTCTCTCTCTCTCTCTCTCTCTCTCTCGGAAATGCATCCACACTCATGTGCTCACCACCTCTTGTTTCTTGTTTGCTCTTTCATTCTCTTGTTGCCAAATGGTTATCTTTGGCTAGTGATGTGGTTGTCCCTTTGGAGAACTGCTCGAGTTATCACTATTCAATTGATTGTCACAACACAGGGAGGGACAGTGGCATTTTGAAAAAAGTATTGGATAACTGTGTGTTCACACCGCGGGCGACTTGAGCTTCCAAAGATTCCGGAAGTCATTCATTTTCAATGGAAGCCGGCTTCTCTCAGCTGCCAGCAGCGACCAATCTGTCGGCGTTGCGTTTTGGGCGTCTTGAGCGACTAGAGAAAGTTGAAAGTGGTTTAACTTTATGGTAATGAGCTATGACGCGGTTCAGCGACCAAACGACTTTCAACGAACATAGAATGCTACCACGTCAGAGCGGCCAGGAGCGACCAAAGCTTCCCAGCTTCCCACGGCGTCCTTTACAGGGCGTCCAGGGCGATTTTGGAAGCTCAAGTCGCTCTTGGTCTGAACACACAGTAAGAGTGACGTGTTGGATGTCAAGCTGACTGTCCAGTCAGTGCTTGCATTGAGTTTGCTTTACTTTCAAAACGTGTTGTTGGTTTTACCTGCATTCTGAGAGTGATAAAGTAGTTCAGAATGCAGTTTCATCTGTCACAGTTTGAGTCCAATTAGAATTAGAAAGCTCAGTCTGTTGCTTAACTGAACAACTGTCATGTACAGGTCTTTTCTCTTGGGTATTTTTGTGAACTCTATAGACTTTTTCATGCATGTTGTTAACCCGTCAACTGTTAGGCTTAGTCACTAATCAACGCTAGCCTATCTCTTGACATCCTGCTTGACAATGAAGAACCACTGAGATGTAATTGGGTACTTTTGCCACGCACTAAGTGTACTCTTCTGAAGAGATGAAAAGGGTGAAGAGGAGGAAGCCTACAACTCACTTCAGATTAAATGGTGCTCTCACACTCCTGCTGCTGCTATTCTCAAACATAGGAATTTACACTATTGCATTTTTTTGTTGGTTACATACTGTTTGTGCTTAGCTTCTGACCTTGCAGAGAGGATTGAGTAGAGCAACAGCAATTAGCATACTTTATACAGTCAGCATATGTTCAAAGCAAACTCGTAAAATGCTCATAAAATGATGTAATGATCCAAACATTAAAACAAACAAATGCTCAAACGAACAACTAAACAAAGGCTACGTCTTCTGAGTCAGGCATCTTGTCACTTAAGAAAGGCTTACTGATTAATAATGGAGGTCGGTTAAGGACAAAGTCTTTGCCAGGGTTGTCCCCCCTGATGTGGGGAGACTGGGCATGTTGAGAGCAAAGAGAGTCCATGACGTGGTGGAGGGGCTGTGGAATTACGTGCTGGCCAGGACGCTTGTCGCCTATCAGCACGGCTGACGCTTGTATTGGCTGTTGGGATTGCTTTGTGGTCAGTGAGTAATTTGGTTTTGACCAGCACCATTGTGAATGTAATTGCAGTAGCCTAACTTGGTTGGATGGTGTCAGGTCAGCCAGTCTGTTGGCTAAATGGTGGCTTATGTTTGTTTGTTTTTCCAAGGCGGGAAAATCTAGGTGAGGGAGAAGCTGGGGGGAGGCGGGGGTCAACACACAAAGGCAAAGCATAGAGGGATAAAGAGGAGAGATAATCCAAAAGGGATCATCGTAATTCCAATGCTGTCTCAAAGCTCCAAAACTCCCAGCGCATGAACAGCAGCCGGGGGAGAACTACTGTATGCTGTAGAGCCCAGCAATGAGTTAGCAGTTGAGACGATTTGAATACGTACTTCGCTTTTAACTTCTCATAGCCTACAGAAAGGGAGAAAGGGTAAGCAACAATGTCTTAGTTAGGTTGACAATACCGCTGCAGATTGCTATGGGAAATGGCAGTTGAGAATGAAAGTGCAAGAAAGCAGTTAGTTGCTCTGGGCAGTTGATGGATTGTGTGAAGCAGTCGTGAGGACCGGAAGCCTGCCAGGGTTTTTTATCTTTTCTCACTCCCTGTCCCATTCAAGAGCCTGGCTATCCTCACCGGGAGAATCAGCAGTGACCAGTACTGATTGTGGCACTGATTGCACCTGCTCACCTTTTCTCTCCCCCTGTCTTTTTTTCTCCTCTCTCCTTATTCTCTCTCTTTCTCTCTCTCTCTCAGGAAACCGCGGATAAACCCACAGCTGGTGGCGCAGCAGGTGGCCCAGCAGTACGCCACACCCCCGCCGGCCAAGAAGGAGAAGCGCGAGAGGCCTGAGCGGCCAGAGAGAGTGTGCCGGGCGGATGGCGAGCGCGAGGGAGAGCATGAGGGCGAGGGCGAGCGTGAGCGTGACCGTTCCGAGGGCCGGCAGCCTGACGTCGAGCCATTGGACAAGGACAAGAGTGAGAAGAGTGACAAGGAGCCCCTGCACAAGGAGAAGAAGGACCGCGAGAAGGAGATCACCCCAGCCGTCGCCAAGAAGCCCAACAGCAAAAAAAACAGGTTGGCGAGCCAGCCAGGGTTTTTATTCTGGAGTTGTGCATGTTTTTAGTCCCCAACCCCCATCACTTTCTTTATATCCCCTGCTGCACCACAGCCATAGAAACACAGCTGTTTTAAGCAAACTTTTTCCTTTGTCTTTCTGAAATGTCTCTCTGACGTAAATGTGTTGGGTGATCATCTAGCTCTCTCTTTCCCTCTCCCCCAGACCCAAGTCAGACAGTCACCAGAGTCCACCATGCGATCGGAGCAGCATACAGTCTGGAAAGTCGATGACCAAGACCAACAGCGCCCACATTTCAAGGTGGGCTCTCCATCCACTTCATCCACTCCACAAAGCAGACAGCACCTTTTCTTAAACTAAAAGAAAGGCCATTTGAATACCGAAAGCCGTTAAATGATACCATTATAATTGTGAACATTTTTATTAACTTGCTGGCGGACCCATTTCTGAATGCAATGTCAGAGCCTCAGAAGTAAGGACAGTTTAGTGTCGGCAGAAAGAGAAATCGCTCTCTAACGGCCCTGAACACATTCATTGAAAAGATGAGCCGTAGGCTTGTCGCTCACAATAGCACTGTATTACACAGGAGTGGAGCCGTCAGTCCTTCTCTGTAATGAACAAGACGTGCACAAGGCTGCTTTGAAAAATGAATGGAGAGGCACGCTGATTCATAAATGCACTTCACCCACCCCCTGCTTTCTTTCTCTCTCTCCCTCTCTGTCTGTCTGTGTGTCTCTCTCTCTCTTTCTCCCACCCCTTCTCCCTCTCTCTCTCCCTCTCTCTTTGTCTCTCTTTCCCCCTCCCTTTCTGTGTCTGGCTGAATGAGTGGAGCGTGGCCCGTACTGAAAATGAGCAGCGCGGTCTCACTCCCACGCACGGGCTGGCTGCCCTCCCATCATTGAGTCTGCACAAACAAAAGCTCACTGTGTCATTGTCAGCAAAAGAGTACAGGTAGCTGTTTTCTTTTTAAAAAACTCTTTTTCCGTCTGTGTCTCTGTCTGTCTGTGTGTGTGTGTGTGTGTGTGTGTGTGTGTGTGGATTACGTGTGCACCTCTGCAGGCCCAAACTGAAGAACATCGATCGCAGCACGGCACAGCAGCTAGCCATCACGGTGGGCAACGTGACGGTGATCATCACAGACTTTAAGGAGAAGACACGCTCGTGCTCCACCTCCTCCTCCACCGTCACCTCCAGCGCGGGCTCCGAGCAGCAGCACCAGAGCTCCGGCTCAGAGAGCATGGACAAGGGTTCGTCGCGCGCCTCCACCCCCAAAGGAGAGCTCTCGGTGGGGCACGACGAGTCGTTCTGAGCCCCCTCCCTTTCCTCGGCCCCTGGAAGTTGGTCACCTTGCCCAGTACTACCCCCCCTGCACAGACCTCCCTCCCTCCCTCCACCCAACTCTACCCCCCTCCAGTATCCCATGTGATCGACATCCAACATCCTGGACCGCTACGAAGAGACTGAGGATTATTCTCCCAGCCCCCACTTGCTCTCCCAAAGTCTACCCAAGACGGAGAAACTCCCCTACCCCTTTACCTGTCCTCGGCACTCCCCTAACCCCCATAATGTTCTAATTCACTTTATACCCCCCACCCCCACCCCCACCTCCTCTCCTCCCTTGGTCTCCTGCAAACTGAGAGTTGGTCGTCGGAGTTCCCAGAGTGAGGCTACAAGCAGGATCTGTGGCGATGGGCCTTTTAATTCCCAGTGTTCAAGGAGTTCAGCCATGGAGGCTTGAGTTGTGAGAGCCTACTCCCCATCACACAGACACACACACACAGACACACACACACACACACACACACACACACACACACACACTCACACTCACACTCACACTCACACACACACACACACACACACACACACTTCCTCACACACTCTCCTCTCCATGGTCACAGAAAGGACAGAGAGAGCTCAAGGGGACTGCCGACGAGCCTGGAGGTATCTTTCGAGAGAACTTGTATGTATTGTTTTTTATATTGTAAGTGGATGTTTGGCTGAATCAGACTCTTACATTTTTATTTGTTTGTTTGTTTGTTCCTTTTTTGTACAAAATTGTATCTGCTGTGCACAATAACCACCGACGTTTTAACAACTATGACTGCTCCCAGTTATAACCCTATTTATTATCTGTCGCCACTTTTCCGGTGCTCCTTTCACCTCATTTGCTTTGAGCTTTGCTTAGCTGTGCCCCCCCGTTGTGTCTCTGGAAAAAAGTCCCCCTGTTCCCCATTGACACTGGTGCTAGATAACACTGTGAAACAGTTTCAGCCCCGGGACTGCCACTCACACGCGATAATGGGGATTTATCGGAAAGAGACAAAAAAAAAAAAAGAAACGAAAAAACCTGAGATGTCATTTTCCACTCTTCGCCCTTGCCAGTTTCATCTTTTCCTTTCTCCACTTTATTCCCGTAATGTATGTTTTCGGTCCGAGGTTGTCTGCGTTGTTGTGGGAAATAACCCGATGTGGAAGTATACGCCGGATCCGTGGATGTATATCAGCTTGAGCTTGCTGATTGGAAGTTCATGGAGTGTGTTCGCCACAACCTTCCATGGCATTTATTTTTTTAGTTGTCTGTAGCGTCATGGCAGAGTCTCACAAGAAAAAACACTAAAGTTGACATTTGTCTTGCACATCGGGTCACCTGTCTGTAACTGCAACCAGTGGAAAGTGACCGAAAATGTTACACATAGTTCCCAGTTTTATAAGCCGCACACAAGAGGCAAACACATCTCCATTCCCTCAAATTTGGAGATTCTGGTGAGTCCATTAATTCTCAGTGTTGTCAAGTTTAGTGCAAGGGGGATTTTTTTGTTTTGCACTCGAGACTAGTTGCAGTTTAAGTGGGAAATGAAGAATTTAATTTTGTTTTAAATTGACTATAAGACATTGAAGATGTCACTGAAGGCAACTTATCTCTACAACAAGTAGTTCCATGTAAATAAACCTTAATTGTGTATTTTCTTGCTTACATCGCAGTATCTTGAACTGAAAGATGTTTATACAGTTCATATTTCATGAAGGGTTTTGTATTTCAACAGCTGACTGCTATTGTGAACTGGCATGGTCAGGCTAACCAAACGAATCCAGCGTAAGAGACAAACTGAGCAAACTCCCTTTCAACTTGTATTAAACCTGTACAAAGTATAAATGTGTATATGATAACTGAGTTTTATTTATTGAAGGACCAAAGGAATTTGATAATGATATGACTCGTTAGGCAAATAACAATTTGAAAAAGAGAAAAAAAAGTGTAATTATCATATTAAATACAATTTAAATAAAGACATTAATATAATCCATTTAAAAACGTGTAATTCTTGTCCAGTTTATATTGAGGATTATGTGTTAAAACCTAGTTTAAAAACAAACACTTAAAAATACAACAAAAAGGATCAGCTTAACGAAAGGTCATCATTGCCGTACAGTGAGCAGCTGTGTCATGGCCTCCTGCCTGGTGCGTTCACTTTGCTCTGTTCCCCCAGTTGTCCCTTGCTTTGTGTCTGAGGACGTTCAGTGGTGCTAGAGGTCCAGTGAGATGGTAGTGCTGCACTGGGCAGATGCTGAGCCCCTTTGACTCTCCTTCCCTCCCTCCCTCGCTCCCTCCCTTGGTCTCTCTATCCCTTTTTCTCTCCCTCCACCCGGTCCTAGTGTCTTGTTTTTGTACCTTAAGCAAGTAAACTTTGCTAGAGGCCCCTTAGATTGAGATGTGCAAACCTCCGACTTCATAGGAAGACACCAAGGGCCCAGGTCGATGAGTTGTTTCCAACATAGGGCTAGAGCTGACTGGCTTGCTTGCTCGCTCATTAGTTTGGTCACGTAATGCAAAAAGCGATCAGGCAATGGAGGCAGGCGGTGGTGACAGAAGACATGATGAATACCAATTTGTAACCTAGAGAAGGCTGTCACCCTGAGCTAACTAAACACCTTGTGAGATCCACATCTTTTGCTTCTGTTCAGTGATCTTGTCAGTGGCTTTAGGTTGTCAGGGTGGCGCAATGAAAGATCAAGAAGAGGGAAAGTGAGACATGTATTTTTCTTTATTATTGTTATTATTTTAATTTAGGTTTCAAAAAGTGATGTTTTTTCTGCAAGAATCCCTAAACTCCATCCCTATATGTTTCTTGACATGATGTAGCTCGAGCTGAACTCATTGACAGAGTAATGTGTCTGATAATAGAGAGGGCCGTCTTGAGAAATGTAGTCAAGGAAACGTATCCCCCCCGCCCCCCTCCCAAATACCACCACTACCAAGAGAATATGCAATATGTGCTGGATTAAGATGGAACTCTCACTTGAGACAACAGAGAATAGTTTTCTGACAAATCAGAAGGGGCTTTGGGGATGAACACTGATCAAAGAGACTGCGTTTGGTGAGAGATTTTCACATCTCTCTCCTCCCTTGACTTTATGATGATGTATATTCCATTTACATTTTCTATGACTTCTATATATAGCCATCTTTTCACCTGCCTTACCCTGCTAACACCTGGCTTTTTTTTTTTTTTTTGGTAAAATTATAAAGAAAAATGAAAATGGAAAAAAAAGATAATAATAATTGTGTCTTAATTTATTTGAAAAATGGACAATTTTGCTGGATGTGTAAACTGCTTGTATGTGTAACTGAAAGAAATGGTGCTGAAAAGCCAGCATTCAGAGAATGGCAACGGAGCTGAGCAATTGTTGTTTTTCTTTTTTGTTGTTTTTGTTTTTCTCTTGTAACGCGCAAGCAGTTCTGTTCTTGTGTGCGACCAGTAACCTTATTTTACTGTGTAAAGATGGTTACAATTTTTTAGCTTCGTTTTCTTTTATTTTGTCAGACCCAAATATAGAATGCTTGTTTACTTAATGGTATAACATTAATCTCGTGGAAATCTCCGATGTAAGTGTACTATACAGGTTCTTTTAATTTTCTCCTAATACGAGGTCTTGTCGTACAGTACTTTTAATGTTTATGTTAAATGAAATGTTCTGTAGGGTCCGATAGCATATTAATCAGTACTTTTTCATTTTACGAGTTACAAGTCATTTTACGAGTTTTTCTGTTTCGTTGTTTCACTTTTTTTTGTTCTTCTCGCAGAGTGTTCTTGGTAATTTTGTGAAATGGTCCCATTCATTTCTTAATTGTGTAAATGTATTTGGGGAATATTAAATGATCAGCGCTCCTTTGTCTTAGCTAATCCAATGTTGAGATAATACATGTTTCTTGGCATGTGCACGACTTCGCTCTTAGATGCTACCTTTTATCATTTTTTTTCTCCGCTTCAAATAGAAATGTCTATTTATGAATTTTGCTTGTAGTTTTTCACAAATAAAAAATGTTAAATTTATGCAACTTTTTGGCTCTGTGTTTTTCCCCCCTTCAATCATTCGCTCGTTTGATCATAGCTAAAGAAATGTACGTAATTGTGATTACAATATTGGTTGTTTCCTAAAATTGCAAAACAGAGTTGTTACTGTTTTGTTTGTAACATTGAATGGCATCATTTGCATTCACTGTTGAAAGTCAAATCATTAACTTGAACAAAGCTAATTAGCGAGATTTTGAAAAATAGCCAAGAATGTGATCTTAGATGGCGAGTTGAAGCAGCAGAGAGGACTATGAAAATATCCGCTTGCTATCAAAATGTTTACTTCATACACTTTCACTCCTTTCCTCTCCAACTCTCTCTCCCTCTTCCTCTATCTCACTTTCTCTCCCAATCCCTCCCTCTTGCTCTCTCTCTCCCTCTCCCTCCCTTTCTGTCCCTCTCTTATCTGCAGTCCCTGTGCTGCTCCTGAGACCTTGGATTGAGAGATCTGAAGCGTTGCTCTTGTCTGACCCTCTCAGACAGATGGAGATCCTCTTCACTCGTATCCCCCCTTCCCCTCCCTCCCCGTCTCTCTCCCTTCCAACACTCCAGCCCAACCCAACCTGCTGTCTCTGTGCAGATCCATTGAGTCTCTCAAAGTTAAAACTTTTTTTCTCTCTTTCTACAGTCCATAATTCTTTTTCTCTCTTCCTTACTCCTCTGTTTTTTCTTGTCCTTTTTTCCATTCACTCTCTCCCCCATTCTGTCTCTGGTGCAGTACTGAGTAGGGCATTCAGGTGGAGAGGTCTGTAAGGAGGGTTTGTGGAGCAGTTGAAGCAGGGGTGATAGTGGTGGTGTAGTGAGGTGGGGAACGGACGAAGATGCACTCAGTGGGCCTCTGCACTAATGTTGGATGGCAGGCACTCACAAACATGAAAGCCATACTGAGGAGCAATCATCTTGATGCACTTACCATCCAGAGAAGGGTTCTTCTGATGCCAGACTGACTTCTTCAGAACTCCTAGAAGAGAGAAGACAGGAACTCCGTACAATGGCATATGTCTGTCCTCAACTCCCCCTGTTTCCCGCAGGGTCTCTTGAGTCCAGTTGTCAGTTTCACCAACGTTTTTTTGGTCTCCTTTTGGGTCGTGTAGGGTTTTATTCATCTCCTCTCTCTCTGTCCAATGACAGGGTTTGGCATTCCCTGCTGTTCTGTCCCCTCTGATTCCCATCCAAATGCCGTGAGCCCCCCCTTCCTCCTCTGCCCCTTCCTACCCACCCCCCACACACAGACGGCGAGACGGTCCTTAGAACTGCCCCTGTTCCTCGCAGCTCCCCTCCAGATGGGACTCTTCCGCTGTGGTCTTTTTCTCTTTTCTATCCCTCTCTCTTTCCCTCTCTTTTTCTCTCTCTCTCTCTTCCTTTCTCTCTGTCTCTCGCCAGACTGCAGTGTGACTAAATCCGTGTGGAGGAGGGAAACATCTGCAGATAAGAGAGCCACTTTTATACGGCGGAGGAAATCAAGGGGCCCCGTGCCAGACACACATCAGACAATGTGTTTAACAGAGGCGCGATGGACCTGTAACACCGGGAGCCCGACGGCAGAGCATGTTCCTCGCACTGCAAGGGGAAGCGAAAAGGGGGGGGGGGGAGCTTTCCTCCTCCCCCCCCCACCCTTCACACTCACACCTCTTGTAGTCACTCCTTCACACTATCATACTTGTGGCATGTCTTCTTTAAGGCTTCCCTCCCCTCTCTTTTTTCCCCTGGTACCCTTTCTCAGACTTTGCACGTGTGTGTGTGTGTGTGTGTGTGTGTGTGTGCGTGTGTGCGCACGCCTTGGAGTATGGTGTCAAAGTAACAAGCCAGAACTCTGAAGTCGGTGAGCAACGCCGAGCCTGTGTGTGATCGAGCATCGTTGTGCTCTGGATGCCCCAGATCTTTTCCCCCCGCCAGCAACATCGCTCGCCCTGCAGATCCGCCACGCTCGTTAACCATTCCGAAGCTGTTTGGACAGGCACGCACCCGCACCTCCGGAGGACTTACTCACAAAGGCAGCTAGCTTCAACGGCTCCAGTCAGCAAGACGGGGCTACGTGTGCAGCATGAGAACGGCGCCCAGGGTATGAAATAATAATCCTGTTAGTTCTATCGTGTATTTTCGGTGCGGCAATTGTGCCGGCGTCATGCCTCGCACACCGACAGTCTCTCCAGACCACACAATAGCTCTCAAAGGCTCCTCTGGCGCTAATGGTGTATTTTGGATGGAGATTTTGTCATTTCTGAGGTAGATGAGCGCTTCGTCGGATGACGGGTGATGGATGATCATGGTTTATCCAGGACAGCATCAGCGGTACGCAGGAAGAAAAGTATATTTTGGCAGAGTGAAGTAGAAGCAGGAAAGTGCATTCTCCTGCAGTGAGAAATGCTTATGAAGGAAGGACATTTTTCTCTGTCAATATGTGGTGTTTGTCCATTCTGTGTGTGTGTGTGTCTGTGTCTGTGTGTGTGTGTGTGTGTGTGGGTGTGTGTGCACACGCGCAAGAGAGAGACAGGGAAGCAGTTCATTATGCTAAAACAGTGAGATCTTTAAAGAGTATGTTTATGTTTGTGATAGATTCTCAAGGTTTCAGCTACTAATGCGTGAACGGATTGGACTTGACAGTGCATCCATCCCAAGATGCTTGTTAACATACACACACATACGCACACACACACACACGCACACACACACACAAACAAACACACAAATGTCATTACTCTATGGACATGTATTCAGGACACCGCTTCAGTCGTGGACTCGTGGCCATTATCTCTTGTGTTTGGGATTGTTTAGCATGCAGAGCCTTGCCCAGGTGGCTGGTTGCAGAGGCCAGAGGCTGCTGATCCATCCTTTGACGAGGGGACATGCCAAATTCATGGATCATTCTCTGTACTCAGCCGTGAGGAGATCCTCACCATCACCAACATGTGTGCAGCAAACGTTGTAGTGCTTTATACAGCTCTCACTGCAGTAGCTGCTGTCCAGGCTGAACGAATGATAAGCTATGTGTCTAAAGCCTGCACCAGTGGACGGACATCAAAAGGCCTGTCAGTCATCCACCAGTATCACTTTCACTCTTCACTTCCCTCCTGTTGCTGCCCCGTCTTTTCATCCTCAGCTCTTCAACCTAAAAAAGATCGCACAGATCAACAGTGTCAGACTGGGGCTACCCATTGTTATGATGACCTCAGAGAGTCACTGCTGTCAACTTGGGTGACAGGCAACTGAACTGCAAACTGTAAAGTCCTCCCTGATTTGAACAGGTGGAGTTGTGCGCACAGGTTCGCTTGCCAGCCCTCACAACCACTTCTGTCAAAGTGGCATACAACACCCATGAGCTCTGATCTAATAAACCTGTGCATTAGTGATCTCATTCTTACCATGGCACGCTTTACATTGTTTTATATGTGTTTGTGGGAGTATGTGCATGTGTGTAGTGTATGTGTGTGAGGGAAAGATGGACAATGTACTGTGTTTGTGTGTAGTGTATGTGAGGGAAAGATGGACTGTGTGTGTGTGTGTGTGTGTGTGTGTGTGTGTGTGTGTGTGTGTGTGTGTGTGTGTGTGTGTGTGTGTGTGTGTGTGTGTGTGTGTGTGTGTGTGTGTGTGTGTGTGTGTGTGTGTGTGTGTGTGTGTGTGTGTGTGTGTGTGTGTGTGTGTGTGTGTGTGTGTGTGTGTGTGTGTGTGTGTGTAGTGTATGTGAAGTAAAGATGGACACTACTGTGTGTGTGTGTGTGTGTGTGTGTGTATGTTTGTGTGATTGTGTGTGAGAGAAAGATGGAAAATGTACTGTTTGTGTGTAGTGTATGAGGTAAAGATGGAGAATGTACTGTGTGTGTGTGTCTGTGTGTTTGTTTGTGTTTGTGTGTACATGTCCATGAGGCATAGTTCTCTGTATTTACCACAGCACACTTGAGAGAGACGAAAGAGCGCCAAGAATAGCTCAGGACACTGGATCTTCAGCTGCACTTCAAAATCCTGTCTCAGGTAGATGCAGACGTCTGGGCCGAAGAGGCTGCTAATGCTGGGTCTCAGACCAGCCTCTCCACCCCCTGCTCTCAGCACCAGCCCCGGCACTGCCCCGCTCATCTCATCCCTCTGACGCGATCGATCAGGGGAGCCATTTAGTTTGATGGCTCCCAGTCAATACCAGATTGATCTCCATCTTGCGGGAAGGAATTCCTCGGGCTGAGTTATTCTGCCGACTCATTGCGCGGGCCGAGGCGCTGAATAGATTGTTTTTGCTGCGGGCTCCTCGTCTCTGAGTGAAAAAAAAAAAGATGACAGAGCAATTATTTTATTCAAAGCATATTGACGTAACTCAGCGACGGGTAAAATGGTGATTTATATCAGTTTGCGCAGGCTGTCAGAAGAGAGAAAACCTGTTATTCATCAAGTCTTTCTTTCCACTTAAGTCGGTGGTTTAGAATTACATTAACAGATTAAAAAAAAGGGCAAGTGAAAAGAGAGGCAAAGATAAACAAACAAAAAAGTATGTGCGCTTATCTTGCTAAACCTATGTTTCTCCACAGTGCTTTTCTATATTACCCTTCTTGTTAGGTCTATGTCTCCTTATACTGCCCTTCTCGTTAGACCTATATGTTTCTTTATACCACTCTTCTTAGGTTTATGTTTCTTTATATTGGCCCTCTTGTTAAACTTATGTCTCTGTCCTTTGTGCCCAGACACAGTTGGCAGTTCTCTCAGCTCCCCTATCCGCCCCCACACTGCGTAGGCTGTCAGTGGATGTCGTCAGCTCGTATGTTTGGCATGTTTGCACCTCTGCCCTCTCCTTCCTCGGCACAGGGGTGGGACATCCTCCGGTGAACCCCGCATTCATTGAGGAAAGGATTTACGGCCCGGCGGACAGCCGAGCGCAAACCCCCCCGCCGTAAATCTCCGAGGGCAGAGAGCGGCCGGCCAACCGTCAGGCTTCATCCTGTGGTGCCGCGCAGGAATAGTCTCTGCTGATCTCTGTCATAAGGTATGGACGTGACATGTTGTTATCGTGGCACTCTTGTTCATCGTCTGGGGAAGTGTGTGGGGGTGTGAGTGTGTGCAGTGGATATGTGTGAGGGAAAGATGGACAATATACAGTGTGTGTGTGTGTGTGTGTGTGTGTGTTTAAGCTAAATTTGGATTATCTTGTCATGATACTATATCCTGTTTGTCGATTCAAAAAAAGTGTGTGTGTGACTGTGTATAGAGCATGTATGTGAGTGGAAGATGCACAAAATTGTGTGTGTGTGTGTGTGTGTGTGTGTGTGTGTGTTTGTGTGTGACCGACTGACTGACTGTGAATAGTGTGCGAAGTGAAGAGTGAAGATGGACAATATACAGTGTGTGAGAGAGCGAGAGTGAGAGAGAGAGAGGGAGAGGGAAAGAAAGAGAGAGAGCGAGAGAGGGAAAGAGAGAGTGAAGTGTTTGGTAGGATGGATTGCCGCTGCATAACTTAGCAGCCCCTTGAAGACAAGTGTGAACATACTGAGGCGGCCAGATCTGATGCTGCGTAAATTATTAATGACCTGTGGCGCCCGGGTGGTGCGTAAGGGAAGACGTACCCGCAGGTCAAGAGCACTATCCCTGCTATCTGTCATATCTTCATCAATCATGACCCCACCACAGGGCTTAACTCTCTCTCTCTCTCTCTCTCTATCTCACTCTCTCTATCTCTCTCCCTTTTCATTCTCTTTCTTCTCTCTCTCCCTCTCTCGCTCTCTCTGTCTGCCTCTCTCTCCGTCGCACACTCTCTCTCTCTGTCTGTCTCTCTCTCTCTCCTCCATTCATATGGATACACGGCACGCACAGCATACTCTCCCTTCTCTCCCCCTCTAATGCTCTACCAGGATGTCTGGACTGTTTCAGATGTATGTGCCCGAAGCTGGTTTATTCCCCTTATTCTGCTCCGCCACCATCAGACACTGGCCTTGATTGAAATGTTAATTTTTAGCTCTAGTGGAAACACTCCCACGTATATAAAGCAGACATTATTAAAGGCCGTAGAAGGGGGGAAAAACAGATTAAAAGAACCTTCTCGCTAGCATGCATGAAAGATGAGGAGGCAACACGGCTTCCATTCTCACTGACCAACTCTCAGATCTGATTGGCAGCGCTAATAGGCTGTAATCTTCTTAATTTCACAATGAGTAACTCCGCTTAGAAATGCTTTCCTTTTCTCCCTTAATGTAAGCACCCTGTCATTTTGGGTAATTACCACAAGACAAATAACATCGGCATGAATCCATTTAGATGCGGAGTGCAATCGTTCTTGACCTCCTCACTGCACTGGAATGATCAAGTGTGTGAACTCCATAATTTTCCGCTATTATCTGTGCATAATTAATGGGTGTAGGTTGCAGTAGATTCGCTATCTGCTGGTCGGGACATAAATCCTGTTGTTATCAGTGACTTTGGTGTCACATTATCACATTAAGATGGTGGAGATATGTGGTGTGTGTGTGTTCATGTGCATGTGTGTGTGTGTGTGTGTGTGTGTTTTGGGGGTGGGGTGGTGACAGTGTAAATGGATGACATCTGCATATTTACTGCATTTTGCATGTATGATAAATTCACCGTTGCCAAGTAAAGTGGTCCACATTGACAAATGAGACTGGTATGTCTCTTCATTATGTGACTATTACTATTGCACAGGGTCAACGAGTTCCCATTAATAAGCAGATTATAGTACTAAGCATGCACACACACACACACACACACACACACACACACACACACACACACACGTGCACACTCACACACACAGACCTTCTCATCCTCTCTCTCCCCTTCCTTGTATTCTCACCGTGTGTGTGTGTGTGTGTGTGTGTGTGTGTGTGTGTGTGTGTGTGTGTGTGTGTGTGTGTGTGTGTGTGTGTGTGTGTGTGTGTGTGTGTGTGTGTGTGTGTGTGTGTGTGTGTGTGTGAGAGTGCAGACATATGTGCGCAGAGGGGAAATTCAATCAGGGGCCATTAACAAAGCACACCTGGGCTGTCACTGGCAGCCACGACACCCTTTAAAACCGTGACTCCAGCCACACAGCAGCAGCTGCTGTGTCTGCACCTCTGCTTCACACACACACACACACACACCCACACACTCACAGAGAGACACACACACACACACACACACACACACACACACATGCATGCACACACACAGACACACACCCACACACTCACAGAGAGACACACAGACACACACACACACACACACAACGCGCTCCGCGTTTGTTTTCGTCTGGAAGTGCGGCTCGGCCGTCCTTCCTCCGCGTCTGGTTTAGGGCTTTGTCTGCGTCGTTAAAGTTTCGCTCGTCGAGACGCTTTTTCGACTGAGCCCCGGTGACAGCAGCCATCTCGGAGCTCCCGAGCGCTCGACTGCACGGCCATTATGCGCGCTACAAATCATGGAGGAAGCAAGCCGTCCACCTGGCCCGGCTCCAAATGTGTCTTTCCATTTGGGCTCCGTCCAAACAAAACCCCCTCGAAAAAACGGCCGAGCGGAGCCAAAGCAGCCTTAATGAGTGATCCAGGGAGAGAGACGAGAGGCAATGCACACTCATTCACTCAATCCACTCGGGGCTTGGGGAGAGGGAGGGGGGGGGACTTAAAACAGCCCCGAGAAGAATGGGCCTCCTTCATGAAGAAGTGCAATTTGTGTTTCTACTGTTACCGGGGCTGATCCAGAATGACAACAGCAACTATGATCGCTCTAGCCGAGCCCAGTGTGGGTGGAGGCCTGGCCTGCGGGTAGGATGACATGGGAAAAAAAAGCTTCCATCCCAAAGCCGCAGATTGCAGAATACACCCGAAGATCTCACTGATAGTCACTGATAAGCTAGCTAACCCTTGACTGTTTGACTCACCGTGTGACGGGCTAATTAATTGCTGAGAAAACACAACTGAGCCACAGTTGGATGATTTCCCCCCCCACCCCCCCCCCACCCCCACATTGGAAACCCATGGGGAGGGCTTCTGACGCCACTAGTGCACTGATGCAATGACTGGTGCGATTTGCATCTGCCTGTGGGATTCAAAACAGTGGTTCTCGCTGTCAAGGAGAGGTCGAATACATTGCCCCTCGGCAGTCCATCTCTTAAAGATCGGCCCTCCTTGCACGGCTGATGGGCTATGGGGGGGGGGGGGGGGGGTCCCCAGAGGGAACAAATTAAGCCAGAACAACGTATGCATTCACGGCCGCACCACGAGGCTCTGTGGATAAAAATGTCTTCTAAGTGACTAAATGTAAATGCAAATGAACAATTCCTCGGCGTGGTGTACAGGGCCAGCCCTCGCTCCGAGAAACGTCCTGGCAACAAGGCTTTCATCTCTAACTGCAGGCGTGTTAAAGAGCATCCCCCAGGCTTAATCACATCTTGTTATTAAATCTTTTTCTAGCTCCACAGAGAGCACTCACACTCTCTCTCTCTCTCTCTCTCTCTCTCTCTCTCTCTCTCCCTCTCTCACTTCATTTTTGGCTTGTTCTGCCATGCTTACTTCTCTTCTGAGCTTGGCTTCATTCTTTCTATCAACACTAGCACAACTGTATCAATAAACGAATCCTGAAATGACACTGAAATGTGGAAAAGACACAGATAAGAGATACTTTCTTTGAGAAAACCGTATCAGTTGGACAGCTCCTTGTACTGATAGGGACGTACATAAGGAACAGACATACTGTGCCTCACTGGCGCTGCAGTCTTCACAATGAGAAGCCCACATCTGTCACATCTGTCAATGAACTCCCCAGATTACAGACACAGAGAATAATAAAACTGAGTTTTCGTCGTATATAACCATCAAGTGTTACATTTCTTGGTAACTCAATTTAATGCTTCGTGGCAAACTGGCGTTATTCTCAGACACAAAGATGCTTTATTGGAACCTCATTCCAATAGCTATCAATATTCCAGACCTTTCAAACCCTGCCCTGTGTCGATACGTGTCCAGTCATTTTTCAACCAGCAGGCAAGTCATGTAGGGCCATTTTGCTCCTGGGAAAAGCCCTAGAATGTTATCTGTTCTGGGCCAGCTAGCCTGGACGAGCCAACGGCACTCTGAAGAGCAGAGCAGAGCTGAGCTGAGCACGCTCAGACTCCTCTACTCGGCACACGCCGTGTTTTCCGTGACTGCTCCGACATGGTGAGAGAGCCTTGGCAGAGAGAGAGCTCGAGAGCTATAATGAAATGCAGAGAGGGAGAGAGGGAATGAGCAAGAGAAGGAGAGACAGAGAAAGCGAGTGAGAGACGGGGAGGGAGGGAGGGAGGGAGGGAGGGGTGGGGGCTAAGAAGGTGAGGGAGAGAGTGAGACAAAGACAGAGGGAGGGAGAGGGGGAGAGAGAGAGAGACAAAGACAGAGGGAGGGAGAGGGAGAGAGGGTGGGAGAGAGAGAGAGAGGGAAAGGCTGAGAAGGTGAGAGAGAGGGAGAGAGAGTGGGAGAGTGAGAGAAAGAGAGAGGGAGAGGCTGAGAGAGGGGGAGGCTGAGAAGGTGAGAGGGAGGGAAAGAGAGTGGGAGAGAGGGAGAGAGAGAGTAGGAGCGTGTGCCAGTCTTATTTCAGGCTCTGCTGAGGATGGCAGCACTCCTGCTGAATGGCTCCCTCTGTGCAGGGGGAGTCTGCCCGGGTGTTGCCGGGACGTTATGATCTTGTCTGAAATGTCAGTACCTACACGTCGGAGCCCAGCCGCTGCCTTTAGCGCCAACCCTGTGGGCCAGGCCGCCGCCAGTTGGCAGTGCCCGCCACACCACCGCCGCTTGCCGAGAAGCCTACCACACAGCTGCAGCCTCAGCCGTCCCTCCGGAGCTATGTGGGCTTATTTTCTTGGGGGGGTTGGGAAGAGGGGGGAATGGGCTTCGAGGAATACGAGCAGTGCAGTTCAGCTCAGCTGAAACGCGTTGTGGAGTCGATTGGCCGGGGTTGAGGCAGTGGGGAGAGAGTGAGGGTTTGTGTGCTGTGCTGCGGGTTTCCTTGGTTACTCTCCGTGGAAACACATCTTTTCTCTGGCTTGCCTCTGTGGTTCCAAGAGCAGATTATATATCGCCTTACATTTCATGCATACGCCTTAGTATGTTTCTCATGCCTGGTGTAGGGAAGAAGCAAAACATCGACGACTGATTTAAATATTTTGTCACTGGCTGTGTTTTTTTTGTGGATTTAAAATGGGAAGATTTAGATCATACAGATTCAAGCTTCTCATAGATCATTGCTTCAAGTCGATGCGCAAAAAAAAAAAAAAACAGTGTGTCTACTGTGATCTCTATATCCTCTGTGCTTCAGCCCTGTGTTTAAAGCTGCTTGACTTGTTGAGCCTCAGAAGCCCAGGGAAGGTTCTTAAGGGGTTTCGTTTTTTGTCTGCTGTGACTGAATCCTCAGTGAGCTGCCACTCAAGCTCCACCTCCACCCCCCCCCCCCCACACACACACATCCCCCTCTAAGCGAGCCGCAGGGAAGGATGACCCACCGCAGGCAGATACAGACACACACACACACACACACACACACACACACACTGACTCGTCTGCTCCCTCTCTCTATGATTGAGCTGCCTGGGGGAAGTGAGAGAGACAGCTTCCCCTCTTCCCTCTCTCCTCTCCTCTCCTCCCCCTATCCCTTAAAGGTGAATGGACTGAAAGGGATGTCTGTTGGCTTTAAGATAGAAATTGCCTCAGCGGCTTCTCACGCATATTTCATCAGGCAGCGCCCCGGCTCTCGCCTCCATTCGGCAGGAAATTAATGGGGAGGATTTTTCTATGAATGTGAAAGCAGGCTGGCGTGGCGTGGCGTGGCGTGGTGTGGTGTGGCGTAGGTACGGCACGGCACCGCGACGGCAGACGCAGCACGGATGACACTCTGCAAGCGCAGCGCATCGGCCTGTGCCAAGGCGTCAGTATGCAGATTGGATCCACTCAGTGACTCTGGGAGATGCCACAGCACAGGGAGCTTTGGTGTTGAGTGAATGGCAAGAGCCCCAGTGGGATGGACGCTGTATAACTGTAGAGCAGAAGCACAAACTGAATAATGAATCACAGCCATTTTCCCCCCTCTGACCATTAGAGAAACAAGAGAGGGGCAAAGGGGTTTTATTAACTTATTTCATGAAGTTCTTACTTCATTTATGGACCTTCTCAGTTCGAATTATTCATAGGTATAGGTAGGAATGGATTATATATATAGGCATACAGTATACTGTATGTGTGTGCGTGTGTATCAATAAGGTCCATTCAGATGCATTTGATCAAATCAATTCTACAAGGTGATTTTTTCATTATTTATTTATTTTGCATGATTGACAGTAGCCTAACGCATACAAACAGATTCTTCCTCTTTTCACCTTGCTGAATTCCTCTTGGCTTGGGGAAATGGCTGGAAATCCGGCAGGGCTTGAAAAAACACAAGTCCCAGTATCTTCGCCCTGCTGCCATTGTGTGCAGGTCACAAAGTGTTAACCTCACCAGACCTGACCTAGAACAGCCATGTCTGGACACAAGAATTCCTTTCTGTTCTAAATATGTATTCAGAGTTTACATTCCTGAAGCAACAGAACAGCACCATAATCACTGTTAGACGACCCCACCCAACACATTCGCCCACAAGAAAAAACAGAAGGCATGTCTGTATAAATCTGGCACGTTTTTGACAGTAACGTGACAAACACTACTACATAAATGACGGATTGACATGCTTTATTTCCCGCTTTGCTGTTGTGGTCTTAGTCTGCCATCTTGTGGTACAATTAAAGTAAAGCGAAACCTATTTTTTGGCGTCTCCTGTCCTTCAAACTCTCCATAGATTTGAGCAGGGTATTGTAGCCTACACCTAGTGGCTGTGAATCTGAAATGGCCTGGCTCGATGTACGGGTTATTATTGTGACAGTGGACACGGCTCATTAGGCCATTGATTGTGTTGTCACAGACTGAACCGTTGACATGACAAGATTGGTGCTGACACCCAGTGGTGGAGCTACTTACCGCTCAATTCCACCCATTTGCCTGCTCACTCTCCTCGGGCTAAAACCGATGTGACAGCTTCGCCGGGCCAACAGCTTAGACAGCCGTCGTAAAATGCCCGAGCACTCATCGAATTTGCGCAAACGACGTGGCAATAATCGGTCGTTTAAGGTTAATAACTCCGCATTTGTTCAATGTTCATTCGCACGCATTGCCTTTAAGCAAACACTCCAAGACGCCATTAGACCAACGACAGATGCCTAATTTGCACATTAATTAATAGCCTGTGTTACTTAAGCTGTCTCAAATCAATAACATTTCAACACGCTGTGACTTGTCATAAATGCAGCCATTTTTATTTTCCCTAAGCCTTCCGGTCCACTAGTCATTAGACTTCTCAAATGCTCGTGCCTAGTCTTTAACGCAATATGGGCCTACTACAAAAATATATATATATATATATATATAATAACTATAACTATATATAATAACTATACCACATAATATGTTTACTCACTTCTTACTTTACCACTTGCCCTGCCTAAACAGTTTGCTGAGTCTCCACTGAAAGAAATGTGGGCTGTAGCCTAACTGTAAATGAGACATCCTATTTAACGTATGTAGCAAAAAATGAAAAATAAAATGACTTGACTTAACTGACAAATGAAATAGGAACATCAGGAGAGAAAAGTTAGATGGAATGATGTTTACTCAGTCTGTAGAGGGCAGTATTCCTCAGCATTGTTGTTATGCCTATTGAGCAGGGAGTGCTTGCAAGGGTTGTTTTATTACCATCTCCAGCCAATGCTAATGTTTCATATTTTACGCTAATAAAGTGTCTTTTTAAAAATTGTTTTCTTGGACAAACTGTAGGCTTGCTATATATTTGTACTTCTTATAGGTATGATTAGATTACAGAAAATACATACACATGGTTTTTGTTTGCAGGAACAAAAAAAGCAATCATATTCTATGGACATTGGACAATTTAAAAGTGTTAATATGGGGCCTGAAGTGTGTGGATATTTCCCACCATTTTAGACTTGAAAACACAGACTTATAAAATATCCATACATGGACATCATTATGATTGGCCATGCTGGTATCCATGCCATTCACCAGCAAATCCACTTGACTTCAGTCTTAACTATGCACCCTGTTTAGGATACGAGTGATCGCAGTAGACAAGATGTTGAGCCCCGGAATCAGTCCTGTTGTACTGAACACTTGTAAGTTGTTTACAAAGTGCTACAAGAAAAATAATGCTATTTATTATTTTCCCAAACTCAGACTCACTGGCCTTGACTCACACGCACGCACGCACACACACACACACACACACACACACACACACACACACACACACACACACACACACACACACACACACACACACACACACACACACACACACACACACACACACACACACACACACACACACACACTGGACCGGAGTGTAATAATTGTAGGAGCTATGTACCTTAACTGTGTCCTACTCCTAACTGGGCCTTGTGTGTGTGTGTGTGTGTGTGTGTTTGCCTGTATGTGCAGGAATGTTGTCTTTCTGCACTGCTACTTCCACACAAATGTAGAAAATTGTTCCATTTCAAGCACTTGCACCTGTTCTGATGACGTTTTAAGAAATAAGCATTAATAATGATTTATAAAAAATCTTGTTTTATTTTTTATTTTTTCACAAAAAGCAAAAATCACATACAATCATAAAAATGATCTCACAGTGGTAAATGGCAAATATAAGATGTCTATATCATTGGTAATTGAGCTAAAGTAAACCTCTGATAATTCTTTTTACATTAATTGTTATGGTTGTATTGATTTGTATTGACAGCCTAATAATGTGGTAGGTCCACCAGACCCAGAAACATTGGCTGAATAACAAAAACATGGACACCTTACAAGGGTTAATATTAGCCTGTGGTGGTGTGTAACTCTGCCACTGATGGACATCTAGCTCAGCGGGGCTAAGTATAGGGTCTGCGTCACTCCTCAGTCGCTCGGCAGGGTCTCTCCTTTGAAAGCGCACCGTATTTATAGGCTATCTGTCTGAATAATTTATCTAAAAGTTGAAGTGGCTGAGCCTCTGCACCGCGGCAGCACAAAGCGGGCCCTGATAGCGCTGTAAATGGAGTTATTGGAGCAGAAGCTCTCGACAAAAGAGGACCGTGCAGCCTGAGAGGCAAGCACGGGCCAGCAGTAGCGGCAGTAGCGGCAGTAGCAGCAGCAGCAGCAGCAGTAGCGCTCCTCACCAACCCAGGCCGGTAATGAAAGACTCAGCCAGTGGCTAAGTGCTATCAGGAGCTGGGAGGCTGGGGCTAGCTTTTAGAACGTTACCCTCCATTTATCCGTTTTAAGAGGCTGGAAGAGATCAGCTCCATCGTGCTCGAGTGGACTTGCGCCCCTGTCACGTTTTCACACCCTGTGTCAGGTTCTTTTCTCTCTTTTTTTGTCTTTCTCCTTCTTTTTTTTAAGGGAGTAGTGTGTGTAGGACTTAAGTCTCCAATGAGTCAGCAAGAAGGGTGTAGTGGATGCAGTAGATAGGCATGCCTGTATTAACACACACCAGCACGTGGTCAGCAGTATCCCATCATCGCTCAGGTGAGTGTACGTTGTAGGTCAGGGATCCCTAATTAGTTTTCCCCGAGGCCCAAATTCTGTCATGCATGCCAAGCCAAGGGCCAAAGCATCAGGGGCTAAACACACACACACACACACACACACACACACACACACACACACACACACACACACACACACACACACACACACACACACACACACACACACACACACACAGACACACTGCAAACATTGAAAAACTGATAATCATCCAAACACACGCACGCACGCACGCACGTACGCACGCACGCACGCACGCACGCACGCACACACACACACACACACACACACACACACACTCATACATACACCCACACTCTCAACCATCTGAGAATAGTTTTTATTTAAATGTATTTTGTAAAGACATGCTTACATCTCATTCAAATCAAGCACTGTATTATTTGTGATCCAATATACCTACGCATAATATAATGACACTGATGCTGAAAGGACATTATAGATTGTAATTAGGTATGTAGTTAGGTATGTCTCATATAAAAACACTTAAGGAGATGGAAAGGAATTCAGTTGTCTGTAGATTCAGTCGGATAGCCTTTATGTTCTCTATGGGCCTGGGCTGATTGAGAAGCTCTGAAGATGGCAATAGCAGTCGTCACAGAGGATACAATTGTACTCCATTTTAAGATTTGCCTTATAATTGAGCCCAAGAACACCAAGCTGTTCACTTCATCTCGAAGTCAGCATATGGAGGAATAAGGGGCTGGCACTGATTAACACATAATCGCTCCTCTAACAACGACGGAGAGGAGACTCATCAAGGTCACATTACTGGCTATTAAACCGTTTGACTGTGACAAGTAGCAGGCAATTGAAAAGTCAGAAAATGTCACATGAATATTCACGCGACTCCGATGCCCAACCTTGCCCAAGATGGACATCAACAGATGTGGCCTTACATCTTCATTCTAATCCCACCACATCATCCTAATTATGTAAATATGCTAATCAGGCATCTGTTGCCTGGAGCCAGACACGTTTTTTTTTCCCTTCTTCTTCCTCCCTCCATCCGTGTTCGCTGACAGTTCTACGCACGTCCTCGTCTTCTCTCTCTCTCTCTCTCTCTTCTCTCTCTCTCTCTCTGACGTGCCTCCCTTCTGAGTGGAACATGGCTGTCTAATGAACTGGGAGTGCACGCCAGCAAGATGAAAGAGAGACAACATGGTCATGCCTCGCAAATGAGGAGGATTCACACATGCACCCCATGCATATTAGATGAGACTCCCCCTGCATTTTGTCACGAGGCATTCTATTTCAATAGAACTCTCTTATTATAGTGCATGAAAATGCACTATATTGTTCTTCCTAGGTTTCTTATTATAGTGCATGAAAATGCACTATATTGTTCTTCCTAGGTTTCTTATTATTACAGTGCATGAAAATGCACTGTACTGTTCTTCCTCGGTCTTCTTCTTCTTCTTCTTATTACAGTGCATGAAAATGCACTGTACTGTTCTTCCTAGGCTTCAACTTCTTATTATTCTTCTTCTAACGCACGCAATTCAGCTTCAACCGCTTAACGTAGAAACTCCATTCAAACTATGTCGCGTAGGTCTTACTTACGCGATGTGTGCTTTGTATTTTTCAACTTTGTAACTTTTATACTTTTTAAACTATTAGTTAGAAACTATTACAATTTTCCCCATAGACTTAACGTTGCTCATTATGACATCACGGCAGCAATTAGAATCTTACGCCAGGTGGCCGGCCACCTGGGCACCAACTGTCAGTTTCTCTGGCTTTAAGCATACAGTCTCTTAGAAGACTACATATCCTGTTAACTGTTTCTTCTGTCCACAACTGTTTCAAAATAAAAGTCCTCACTGCAATAATACACTATTAAATCATTTAACCATTAAAACTACTCAACTATTGAACTGTTCAACCATTCCAACTGTCAGTTATCATCCACTATGCCTTCAGTCAACTACATGAAACCTCCATGTACCTAGCAACCAACATAGCAACCATTAAAATTAAGTGTTTATGACCGTTTCCATAGCAACCAACATGATTATACTGCAGTAACTTCTTGTTTCCTGATAGTGGCCACCATGGATACCCTAGCAACAAATGTTTCAAAATAAAAGTCCTCACTAGCAAGTTAGCTAGTTAGCATGGTTAGCATAGTTAACATTATTAGCATAGTTAGCATTTTTTAGCATAACTGCAAAAAATCATCAACTAAGTTATCTAATCAACCTGGTTAGCATTGTTAGCACATTTAGCATTGTTAGCATAGTTAGCATTCTTAACATTACTGCTAGAAATCATCGGTTAAGTTAGCTAATCAACCTGGTTAGCATTGTTAGTAAAGTTAGCATTGCTAGCATAATTAGCATTTTTAGCGTAACTACTAAAAATTCATTAGCTAAGTTAGCTAATCAACATTTTAACATGAATAGAAATCACTAGTTAAGTTAGAACTGGAATGTTTCATCTTTAAACTGTCTACCTTCACACTATCAACTCTCTGTAAACAATGCAACCACCATGTTTACCCTAGCTACACCTTAGTAACCATATCTACATTATCTATCTATTTTTGCATTTTCATGCACTGGTAATTCCTTGGAATTGCATTTCTAGTTATTATTCTTCTTCTAACGCACGCAATTCAGCTTCAACCGTTTAACGTAGAAACTTCATTCAAACGTTGTTGCGTAGGTCTTGCTTATGCCATGCCTGCTTTGTATTTTTCAACTTTGTAACTTTTATACTTTTTAAACTATTAGTTAAAAACTATTACAATTTCCCCCATAGACTTAACATTGCTCATTATGACATCACGGCAGCAATTAGAATCTTAGGCCAGGTGGCCGGCCACCTGGGCACCAACTGTCAGTTTCTCTGGCTTTAAGCATACAGTCTCTCAGAAGACTACATATCCTGTTAACTGTTTACTCTGTCCACAACTGTTTCAAAATAAAAGTCCTCACTGCAATAATACACTATTAAATCATTTAACCATTGAAACTACTCAACTATTGAACTGTTCAACCATTCCAACTGTCAGTTATCATCCACTATGCTTCCAGTCAACTACATGAAACCTCCATGTACCTAGCAACCAACATAGCAACCATTAAAATTAAGCGTTTATGACCGTTTCCATAGCAACCAACATGATTATACTGCAGTAACTTCTTGTTTCCTGATAGTGGCCACCATGGATACCCTAGCAACAAATGTTTCAAAATAAAAGTCCTCACTAGCAAGTTAGCTAGTTAGCATTGTTAGCATAGTTAGCATTTTTAGCATAACTGCAAAAAATCATCAACTAAGTTAGCTAATCAACCTGGTTAGCATTGTTAGCAAATTTAGCATTGTTAGCATAGTTAGCATTTTTAGCATTGCTGCTAGAAATCATTGGTTAAGTTAGCTAATCAACCTGGTTAGCATTGTTAGTAAAGTTAGCATTGCTAGCATAATTAGCATTTTTAGCGTTACTGCTAGAAATCATTAGCTAAGTTAGCTAATCAACATTGTAACATGAATAGAAATCATTAGTTAAGTTAGAACTGGAATGTTTCATCTTTAAACAGTCTACCTTCACACTATCAACTCTCTGTAAACTATGCAACCACCATGTTTACCCTAGCTACACCTTAGTAACCATATCTACATTATCTATCTATTTCTGCATTTTCATGCACTGGTAATTCCTTGGAATTGCATTTCTAGTTATTAAACTTCTTCTTCTAACGCAGCCAATTCAGCTTCAACCGTTTAACGTAGAAACTTCATTCAAACGTTGTTGCGTAGGTCTTGCTTATGCCATGCCTGCTTTGTATTTTTTAACTTTGTAACTTTTATACTTTTTAAACTATTAGTTAAAAACTATTACAATTTTCCCCATAGACTTAACATTGCTCATTATGACATCACGGCAGCAATTAGAATCTTAGGCCAGGTGGCCGGCCACCTGGGCACCAACTGTCAGTTTCTCTGGCTTTAAGCATACAGTCTCATAGAAGACTACATATCCTGTTAACTGTTTCCTCTGTCCACAACTGTTTCAAAATAAAAGTCCTCACTGCAATAATACACTATTAAATCATTTAACCATTGAAACTACTCAACTATTGAACTGTTCAACCATTCCAACTGTCAGTTATCATCCACTATGCCTCCAGTCAACTACATGAAACCTCCATGTACCTAGCAACCAATATAGCAACCATTAAAATTAAGCGTTTATGACCGTTTCCATAGCAACAAACATGATTATACTGCAGTAACTTCTTGTTTCCTGATAGTGGCCACCATGGATACCCTAGCAACAAGTGTTTCAAAATAAAAGTCCTCACTAGCAAGTTAGCTAGTTAGCATGGTTAGCATTGTTAGCATAGTTAGCATTTTTAGCATAACTGCAAAAAATCATCAACTAAGCTAGCTAATCAACCTGGTTAGCATTGTTAGCAAATTTAGCATTGTTAGCATAGTTAGCATTTTTAGCATTGCTGCTAGAAATCATTGGTTAAGTTAGCTAATCAACCTGGTTAGCATTGTTAGTAAAGTTAGCATTGCTAGCATAATTAGCATTTTTAACGTAACTGCTAGAAATCATTAGCTAAGTTAGAACTGGAATGTTTCATCTTTAAACAGTCTACCTTCACACTATCAACTCTCTGTAAACTATGCAACCACCATGTTTACCCTAGCTACACCTTAGTAACCATATCTACATTATCTATCTATATCTGCATTTTCATGCACTGGTAATTCCTTGGAATTGCATTTCTAGTTATAATTCTTTTTCTTCTAACGCTCGCAATTCAGCTTGAACCGTTTAACGTAGAAACTTGATTCAAACTTTGCTACGTAGGTCTTACTAAGGAGACCTGTGCAATATATTTTTCAACTTTGGAACTTTTATACTTTTTAAACTGTAAATTAAAAACTATTAAACATTTCCCCATAGACTTAACATTGCTCATTATGACATCACGGCAGCAATTAGAATGTTACGCCAGGTGGCCAGTCCAGGTGCAGCAGCTCTCTCTCTCTCTCAGGCTACATACACTGGCTCTCTTAAGACTAGCCAGTTAAATTGATTACACCTGTATCTGTATCCACTACTCTCAGTAGAGAGCTGTGTCTCTCCAGTCTACAAGAATATAAGGCACATTCCATCCAACTTTCTATCCATTCATCTTCTTCAGACCATTCACTCATCCACCCATTAAACTGTCTATCAACATCTATTAAACAATCTGCCTATCAACATCCATTAAACTCTCTGTCTATCAACATTAATTAGACTATCTACATTCAACTTTTAAATGATTTACTCTGTCTCAGGCTTTAAGCACACTCTCTCTTAAGACTAGCCAGTTAAATTGATTACACCTGTATCAACTACTCTCAGAGAGCTGTATCAGTGTCTCTCTTAACAAGAATATAAGGCACATTCCATCCAACCTTCTATACATTCATCTTCTTCAGACCATTCACTCATCCACCCATTAAACTGTCAATCAATATCTATTAAACAATCTGCCTATCAACATCCATTAAACATTCTGTCTATCAACATTAATTAGACTATCTACATACAACTTTCAAAGTATTTACTGTGGGTGCCTCTCAAGCAGCGTTTATATGTCCTCCCTCGCTCCTCGATCCTCAATGATCTACATAAAGAAAGATAGAAGAAGGGCTAGACTATCCCATTGTTGCCGCTCCATCATTCTTTATGTAGATCAGTGAGGATCGAGGAGCGAGAGAGGACGCGTAAACGCTATATGAGAGGCACCTTCTGTCTCAGGCTTTAAGCATACAATCTCATTTAGACTACAGATTCTGTTTCACTACTTCCTCTGTCCACAACTGTTTCAAAATAAAGGTCCTCACTGCAATAATACACTATTAAATCATTTAACCATTGTAACTACTCAACTATTTAACTGTTCAACCATTCCAACTGTCAGTTATCAATTATGCCTCCAGTCAACTACACGAAACCTCCATGTACCTAGCAATCAACATACCAACCATTAAAATTAAGCGTTTATGACCGTTTCCATAGCAACCAACATGATTATGCTGCAGTAACTTCTTGCTTCCTGATAGTGGCCACCATGGATACCCTAGCAACAAATGTTTCAAAATAAAAGTCCTCACTAGCAAGTTAGCTAGTTAGCATGGTTAGCATAGTTAACATTGTTAGCATAGTTAGCATTTTTAGCATAACTGCAAAAAACATCTAACTAAGTTAGATAATCAACCTGGTTAGCATTGTTAGCAATTTTAGCATAGTTAGCATTTTTAGCATTATTGCTAGAAATCATCAGTTAAGTTAGCTAATCAACCTGGTTAGCAGTGTTAGTTTAAGTTAGCATTGTTACCATAGTTAGCATTGCTAGCATAGTTAGCATTTTTAGCATAACTGCTAGAAATCATTAGCTAAGTTAGTTAATCAACCTGGTTAACACTGTTAGCATAGTTAACATTTTTACCATTACTGCATGAAATCAGTAGCTAAGTTAACCAATCAACCTGGTTATCATTGTTACCATAGTTAACATTTTAACATGAATAGAAATCAGCAAATCAAAATGTTTCAGCTTTAAACTGTCTACCTTCACACTATCAACTCTCTGTAAACTATGCAACCACCATATTTACCCTAGCTACACCTTAGTAACCATATCTACATTATCTATCTATTTTTGCATTTCATGCACTGGTAATTCCTTGGAATTGCATTTCTAGTTATTATTCTTTTTCTTCTAACGCTCGCAATTCAGCTTGAACCATTTAACGTAGAAACTTGATTCAAACTTTGCTACGTAGGTCTTACTAAGGAGATCTGTGCAATATATTTTTCAACTTTGTAACTTTTATACTTTTTAAACTGTAAATTAAAAACTATTAAACATTTCCCCATAGACTTAACATTGCTCATTATGACATCACGGCAGCAATTAGAATGTTACGCCAGGTGGCCAGTCCAGGTGCAGCAGCTCTCTCTCTCTCTCTCTCTCTCAGGCTCTTGAGACTACATTTTCTGTTCCCCTGTATCAACTGTATCAACATAAGTCTTCCTAATTCCATCCAACTTTCTATCCATTCATCTTCTTCAAACCATTCACTCATCCACCCATTCTAAACAGTCTGCCTATCAACATCAATTAGACGATCTACATTCAACTTTTAAACATTGATTACACCTGTATCTGTATCCACTACTCTCAGTAGAGAGCTGTGTCTCTCCACTCTACAAGAATATAAGGCACATTCCATCCAACTTTCTATGCATTCATCTTCTTCAGACCATTCACTCATCCACCCATTAAACTGTCTATCAACATCCATTAAACTCTCTGTCTATCAACATTAATTAGACTAGCTACATTCAACTTTTAAATGATTTACTCTGTCTCAGGCTTAAACGTACACTCTGGCGCTCTTAAGACTAGCCAGTTAAATTGATTACACCTGTATCACCTACTCTCAGAGAGCTTTATCAGTGTCTCTCTTAACAAGAATATAAGGCACATTCCATCCAACCTTCTATCCATTCATCTTCTTCAGACCATTCACTCATCCACCCATTAAACTGTCAATCAATATCTATTAAACAATCTGCCTATCAACATCCATTAAACATTCTGTCTATCAACATTAATTAGACTATCTACATACAACTTTTAAAGTATTTACTGTGGGTCCCTCTCAAGCAGCATTTATAAGTCCTCCCTCGCTCCTCGATCCTCAATGATCTACATAAAGAAAGATAGAAGAAGGGCTAGACTATCCCATTGTTGCCACTCCATCATTCTTTATGTAGATCAGTGAGGAGCGAGAGAGGACGCGTAAACGCTATAGGTGCCTCTCATGCAGCGTTTATACGTCCTCCCTCGCTCCTCGATGCCTCGATCCTCACTGATCTACATAAAGAATGATAGTCTATCCAGTGTTAGTTATAAATCAGTGGGAACGCCCCTCGAGGATCGAGGAGGCATGTTGAGAGGCACCCTATATGAGAGGCACCTTCTGTCTCAGGCTTTAAGCATACAATCTCATTAAGACAACAGATCCTGTTTCACTACTTCCTCTGTCCACAACTGTTTCAAAATAAAGGTCCTCACTGCAATAATACACTATTAAATCATTTAACCATTGAAACTACTCAACTATTGAACTGTTCAACCATTCCAACTGTCAGTTATCATCCACTATGCCTCCAGTCAACTACATGAAACCTCCATGTACCTAGCAACCAACATAGCAACCATTAAAATTAAGTGTTTATGACCGTTTCCATAGCAACCAACATGATTATACTGCAGTAACTTCTTGTTTCCTGATAGTGGCCACCATGGATACCCTAGCAACAAATGTTTCAAAATAAAAGTTCTCACTAGCAAGTTAGCTAGTTAGCATGGTTAGCATTGTTAGCATAGTTAGCATTTTTAGCATAACTGCAAAAAATCATCAACTAAGTTAGCTAATCAACCTGGTTAGCATTGTTAGCAAATTTAGCATTGTTAGCATAGTTAGCATTTTTAGCATTACTGTTAGAAATCATCGGTTAAGTTAGCTAACCAACCTGGTTAGCATTGTTCGTAAAGTTAGCATTGCTAGCATAATAAGCATTTTTAGCATAACTGCTAGAAATCATTAGCTAAGTTAGCTAATCAACATTTTTAACATGAATAGAAATCATTAGTTAAGTTAGAACTGGAACGTTTCATCTTTAAACTGTCTACCTTCACACTATCAACTCTCTGTAAACTATGCAACCACCATGTTTACCCTAGCTACACCTTAGTAACCATATCTACATTATCTATCTATTTTTGCATTTTCATGCACTGGTAATTCCTTGGAATTGCATTTCTAGTTTGACATTTTCTCTCTCTCTCCCTCTCTTTCTCACACACAGTAATTTCTCTCTCTCTCTCTCTCTCTCTCTCCACACACACACACACACACACACACACACACACACACACACACACACACACACACACACCATGTATACACACAGAGTGAATGCTGGAATATGTCTTGAGGATTTTGTGTTTTCCCCTGTTTTAAAAGATAGCTTCTAGATTGCATCAGTCTTGCCAAATTAACTGGAGAGAATCCGTATTTCCATCTATCGTCATCAGCTCATTCTGGGTCCCCACCCAGTCCCGCGGTTGGCTGTAATTTAAAGGGTCATATCAGGTAAGCTTTCATGGGGCATATCCAACCATCCCACTTTATGATGAATCTTTAAATCCCTCTTAGGCCTCACATGGTTACCACCCCCCCCCCCCCCCCCCCCTTCAGTGAAGAGCACACTCCTACGTCAGTCCCTCCTCATGGGAGGAGATGATGGAGGACGTGGAGAGAAGGGGTCCATGGTCCATCCTTTTATCGGGATGCAGCTGCTGTAGCTGGGAAAGAAGCACAATACTCTGATACTTTTGGAGTGAAAAATAAAGGCTTTTCAATTCCACCAGCATTTTGCGGAAGGCCTACTGTATGTGTTGATCTGATTCCGAGCTCTGGCTTTTGTCATGGAATAATGAGATTTACATCCCAGAAAAGCGTTAATTATCATAAAATATTGAATGTGTCGCTAAATTACATTGGAAATTCAATTAATGATGGACTGTAGAAACGCTGAAGTGAATTTTTAATTTGGTGCATTTCCTGCTCTCCTTGGCAGGATAAAAAATTCAGCTCAGCAGAAGGTGTGTTTCCTGCTCTCCTTGCTGTAATTGGATTGGCTTTACATCCAGGTGACACGAATCTCTGGACCGGTGTGTGTGTGTGTCTGTTGTGGGTTGTGAGAGTGTATACCTCCTCTCTCTCTCTGTGTGTGTGTGTGTGTGTGTGTGTGTGTGTGTGTGTGTGTGTGTGTGTGTGTGTGTGTGTGTGTGTGTGTTTGTGTGTGAGAGAGAGAGAGAGAGAGTGTGTGCGTGTGTGCGTGTGCGTGCGTGCTTGTGTCTGCTGTGTGTGTCAGTGTAGTATTAGGTATATCCCTTGCTCTTATCGGCGCAATTGGTATTGGCTTGTGTTAGCGGCTGGCTGGCCTGCAGGACGGCTGGCCGCGGGTGGCTGTGACTGACACGGTCCTGGCCCACTCCCCGGGACTCAAGCCCTCTCATTAGCCTCCTCTGAGGAGGGATCCTCTGCTTGGTTAGGCCCGTGCACTGTAATGGCTAGCACCGCACCGCACCGCACCGCTCGCTCACTCACTCGCCCAGGTCTCACACAGGCAGGCAGGGAGCACAGGGATGCTGGGAGCACTTTTATGACTCATCTTCACACCTCGCTGCTCATGTGAGAGGGGGCGGGGGGGTGAGGGAGAGGAGAGTATGTGTGTGTGTGTGTGTGTGTGGGGGGGGGGGGGTGAGTGGGAGGAAGAGGAGAGAAGAGAGAGAGAGAGAGAGAGAGGGAGAGAGAGAGGGAGTGGGGGTCGGTGGGGTTGAGAGGAAAAGAGGAGAGGTATCCATTCATGTGACACTCCCAGGTGAGAGAGTCCTTGAGAAATCCCATTGTTTTGTCAATGGAATATGTGATTGTCACCATGTCACCATGTGCACATCATAGGCACAAACACACACACACCCACCCACACACACACACACACACACACACACATTCTCTTTGTCTCCCCCTGAGTATTTTTTTTTTCTTTTGGAAAAAGTAATTCTGGGTTCTTTCACAGCTAAATGGAAGGAAGTGCAAGAGCATGTTCAAATCTCATGTTTTTACATCACGGAAACACCCACATAGATTGTGAGTCCAAAAGCAGAACCTTCATGGTGTGTCCACATGTCTTTCCCTTCCACGTCAGGCTGTACAACACAGCAACACCACATCATGGTCTGGGAAAGGAAAGCTTAGGAATGGTGCATTTGCAACAGAGCCATATGTTATAATAATAATAATAATACATTATAATAAGTTACATTTATATAGTGCTTTTCTCAAACCCAAAGTCGCTTTACAATAGTGGAAAGGAAATAACAACAAACAAATCAATGAATTGGACTCAATTGGAAAATAAAATACACACACTGAAATGTTAGTCAAAGTGACTTTACACTTTTTAATGTAATTTGAACAAGCATTTTAAACTTCCATATGATCCAGTGATGTCTTTTTTTTGTAAGATGTTATTAATTTAAACACAGATGGTCTCTATGAGTCTTTTCTGGGATGTATGTGCTGTATACCCACCCACACACACCCACACACACACACACACACACACACACACACACACACACACACACACACACACACACACACACACACACACACACACACACACACACACACACACACACACACACACACACAATAAATAGTGAGCATGCAGTAAGCCAACCAATCATTGTCACCAGAGTCATACACAGTCCTACTTTACAGTATGTAGCCCAGAAATACTATAGGAGTATGGATATAAGCACTCTCTGTTCTAAAAATATGGATATTTATTTTCAATATCCTCAAGGTGGTTTGGACGTTTAATGTGAATATCTTTACTCTCTATGAAGCATAAGCAGTAGGCAGTAGCTATCTCTAAGAAAACCTGCCCACCAGTGAGATATTTCCCTCAGGACTACTTCCCATTACACTCCAATGGATAAAGATAGCTTTGGGCTAAAATGGAATATAATCTAATAGCAGTCATTCGTGTTCTCTGTAGCAGCCACATTAAACCCGACCCCAACCCACATCAAGTATAAATACGTTTGTTTTATGCTGCTGAACGGTATTATATTAAGTTAATTGATCATGCACGTGCTAATCGCTCGGTCATAGAGGGCGGCACTGAGAGACGTCCATCTTTCTTTTCACTCTCTCTCTCCCTATATTCTTTTTTTCTTCTTTTTTTCCCTGCCGGCGTGCTCTTGAGTCGTGCGTCGTGCAGCATCCCCCAGAGCCTTCAGCTGTGTGCTCTATTTTAAGAGAGACACTTCGCCAATTTCACCCAACGTTGTGCCCATAGGAAGGCTCTGGTGGGAGGATACCTAAAGTTTACTACATCTGCAGCTGTGTGCGTGCGTGCGTGTGTGCGTGCGTGCGTGTGCATGTGCATGTATGTAGTATGTGTAGACTATTTTCACGTGCACACATATTTGTGCTCAACTGCTCATATAGTGAGTAATCTCCCACATTGAATAGCAATATACTGGCATATTCAAAGCTGCTCCACCAAAGCTCACATCTCCAATTCCAAGAGAATGTTGTGTTTATCATGAACTCCTCTCATCCCCATCCTGTTCTACCCTGAATTAGACCAAGAAAACAGAAGTGCACCTACTTCAGATGCTCCGTGTGTGAGATGAAGGACTAAATGACAACTGTGACCTTGCCTGACCTTCCTCAGGCCTTGTAAATATTGTCCTCCTCCTGCTGTGACCTCCGGTGACCCTCAGCCCTACTGCTGGTGGAGGGCTGAATGCCGGGTGGACCCTCTGTTGAGTTATTACGGGCAGGCTGAGCTACGACAGAGCCCTTCTGTCAACCTACAACTTAGCCGCGACCCTCCTTGCCCATATTTACAATGTCTTCCAGCTCTGTGGGCAGGGCCTCCATTATTGAACACCATCAACAAATTAACGTCCTTGGGAGTCTTAATTAAAAGGAGGCTCTATTGTCGTCCATATTTTAGCGTGGATGTGTAATTAACTTTTTAATTAGCCGCAGATGACAAATCGAGCGCATTCACCTTGCGCTTGGAGACTTTATAACGGCCGGTGTAATGTCATAATTAAGAGACC
>NC_085002.1:10983783-11078783 GCF_963854185.1 Sardina pilchardus | reverse complement strand
GAGGAGAGGATAATAGTGGAGAGAAGAGGAGGAGAGGAGAGGAGAGGATGAGAGAGGAGAGGAGAGGAGGAGAGAGGAGAGGAAAGGAGAGGAGGAGAGAGAAGAGAGGAGAGGAGAGGAAAGGAAAGGAGGAGAGAGGTGAGGAGAGGAGAAGAGAGGAGAGGTGAGGAGAGGAGGAGAGAGGAGAGGAGGAGAGGAGAGGATGAGAGAGGAGAGAAGAGAAGAGAGGAGAGGAGAGGAGAGGAAAGGAGAGAGGTGAGGAGAGGAGAGGAGAAGAGAGGAGAGGATAATAGAGAGGAGAAGAGAAGAGAGGATAATAGGGGAGAGGAGGGGAGAGGAGGAGAGGTCTGGGGAAGGATGTGAAGTATTCTGAGAGAGTGCGTCTGCCTCTCCTAAGGCATATGGTGTTTTTTGACGCCTTCATGAGAAGTGCTAACCCCATCCTCCACTCTCCATCTTCCTATGCTCTCCCCTGTACACACACACACACACACACACACACAGGATGAATACCCTTGTTTGCAGATGGAGGCAGTAAGCATGTCTCGCATCCTCAAAGACGCTGGGAGTGGGTGTGTGGGTGTGTGTGTGCATGCATGCGTGTGTTCTGGTGTATGTGTGTGTGTGTGTGTGTGTGTGTGTGGTTGTGTGTGTGCATGTGTGAGTGAATGTGTGTCTGTGCATGTGTACTGTACACACAAGCAAGCGTGTATCCGCGTACATGTTTGTTTGCTTGTTGGGTTTTTTTGCACAGCAACGGGGATGCTCGGCTGACAAGCGCCACTGGGAATATTTACAAGGATGTAAATATTTTATTAACAGCATAAACATTTACTGTGGTTTGGTGTGTTGAGGTGCAGAGAGATGCAGCGCTCCTCGCTCCCCGCTCCCGTGCCTCCCCCCCCCACACACACACCAACACACACGCTCCCTCCACCCACCCCGGTTGAAAGGAAGTAACAGTGAGTGGCTGGCTGCGTGCGTTTACCCGACTTTGAACCCACCCTGTGGCAGCAACAGCATTTCCAGCAGCGCTCATTTGGCTGGCTCCCATATCTACGACTGATCTAAAGTGGTGCTGGTTGTAGTGATGTGTGTGTGTGTGTGTGTGTGTGTGTGTGTGGGTAGGGGGCATGGCTCGTAATCTTGTGTAAAATGTGCTTTTAATTTGGCCGTGTGACAGCAGCACATGTTTAGCGCATGCTAATCCAGCGCGGTGCTGCGGGCCAGTGGCGCGGGCCTGTTGTCGGCGAGCTAAATGTGCTTAGTTGCTTTTTTTTTTCTCCGAGCCGACCCCGATCTGCGGGGACCCCTCCGCTACGGACAGAAGCTGTCACAGCAAATCAGCAAGTTCAGCAGCGGAAGCAGCATCAGTAGCACCACAGCAGCAGCAGCAGTGCAGAGCATCGTTTCTTGTCACATTCTTGGAGAGAAGCAAGCATCATGCACGTGGCTCATTCATTAAGGATGAGGATGAGGATGATGGGGGACAAAGATGGTGACGATGATGACAGTGATGATGATGAATATTATGGTGATTGTGTTGAGCATGTTGATGAGAAGCAAGCATGAATCTACACCTGGCTCATTCATTAACGATGAGGATGATGAAAGTACAGAAAATCAGTATTTTACCCTTTTGCATGGATTTCCTTCTGGTCATTTGTGATTTCTGTACCAATACGTATTTCTAGTGTCTGTGGTCTGTGTTAGAGCACCATTTCATTCTTCTTGAATTCAAAGGGAGCCTGTCTCGAGACCTTTTGCTTATCACCAGGTGTCAATGTTTGTATAAACGGTATGGGCCCAGGCCTCTGAAGATCATCCCAGGCAAGGAGGGGGGAGTTTTAATTAAAGAACAATAGAGTGGCCAGACCTGATGGTGTGACAAGACAATACCCCACCTTGGCCTATAACAAGATTTCAATCAAGGATGTTCCCTTGTTTCAGCAGAGATATCAGTGATTCCTTGAGGTGAAGCTGGTTTCTCTCCCTTGATGTACTGCATCCTTGTATCATCACTGTAGAGCATAAAGCCTGTTTTGCAGCATCCTGATCGAGTTTCCAGATCATTTTGGTATTAAAAATGTACAATGAGGATGATGGGGATGAAGATGGTGACGATGATGACCGTGATGATGATGATGACGAAGAGGACGGTGATGGTGTTGAGTATGATGATGATAAAGACGGGTGTGGGCGGCGGCGGTGGACGGTGATCGCGGTCCGAGCGCTGACGTCGGTGCTGTTTCCTTGGGAAGCGGTGCAGAGCTGCGGACGTGTCAGTGCATCACAAGCTGTAGCGGGGCTCTGGCGAGGCGCGCGGACGTGGGTGGAAGTGATGCGGGCTGACAGCTCACTTACTCAGGTCCTCACATGATCGGGCCCATGTGACTGGGCATCGGAGCCCCGCGGGGACGCACGAGCCTCCCTGCATCACCGCTCGTTAGCATCACCCTGTGTTAGCGGTGCGCCATCGTCTCTCTCTCTCTCTCTCTCTCTCTCTCCCTCTGTCTTACTCTCCTCCTCTCTCTCTGTCTTTTTTAAATATCCTTTCCCCTCTCTGTCTCTTTCTCTCTTGTTTCCTCTCTCTATTTTCCTCTCCTTCTATCTCATTCTCTCTCTCGCTCTCTCTCTTTCTCTCTCTCTCTCTCTCTCTGCCGTACCCCTGCCAGGGCCGTAGGAAGCAGCACCAGCTCAGCATCAGCCTCCACCACTTTCTCTCCGTTAGCTCCAGGTCAGAGGTCGTGACAGCATGTGTGACCTTTCACCCCCAAAGGGCTCTCCTCTTCTTTCCCCAAATGTTCACACCCCCCTTTGCTGACATGCTGCGAAAAACAAATAGATAAATAAATCACGACGTGTGGTGGTGATATGGCTCGGGGAGGGAGCTGTGACTTCATTAAAAGATAATCAGCATGAATGTTTCACTGCAGATTGAGTTCAGGTTATCTTGCTTGATGGGTTGCGTTTGACTGGACTGAGCATGACAAAAATGAATTAAATAAAACGAGCAACAGGAAAATACAGCAGACTGGAGAATGTGTCCGCGGAGAGAGTGGCGCGAGCCACGGCCCATGCCATGTCCACTGCGGCGGCCGGCCGTGTGCTCTGCCTGGGGGGCACAATTAAGCTGCTTTGCTGCCCGCGCACGCCCAGGATGAGAGGACCGCTACGAGGGCCGGTGGGGGTGGGGGGGGGCCGCGGTGTAACCTGCGGTCAGTGTTGTTGGCTCAGCTTTGAGTCAGATCTCTCAAAACGTGTTGGCCAGAATCCATGAAAGCGCCGAACGAGTCTATTGGGTCATCAAAGTCCGAGTGTTTTTCTTTTTCTACACCTAGTCGTGTATCACGCACCATATTAGCACTGGCTGGAGAATGCCCTGCAGGAATATTCGTAATAACGTGCTGTTGTAGGTGGAGGAGAGGGCTTATCTGTGGCCAAAGCTTAATGGGGCTTACATGAAAATGAGAAGGGGTGGTGAGCCGTATGTCTGGTTTGTTTGTGTGTGAGGGTTATGGTGAGCCATATTGTCTAGTTTTTTTTTTATGAGAGTTCTTTGAGAGGAAAACAATGTATAATTGGCCAATCCCCCTGAGTTTAGCTCGCCCCCTCCAATTCTTTCTTGATGTGTCAAGCTGCCACATTTAAATAAAACACATGTGTCTGTGTTTATCTCTCCCTCCACAGAGATGTAGGACAGCTCCTCAGAGATCCCCAAACCTAAACCCTAAGGCCTTGCCCCTTGGTCACGCAAACGGGCGGAAACTCACGTAGTGCTTTTCCTCCACAGCTCCAGTTAGGCAGCGGCTCTGATGTGAGTCTGTGTGTCTGAACAGGAACAAACAAAAAATCACAGATTTTGGTACTAGAAATCCAACCCATGTGGGGGAAACCACTTGAGACACACATTTGTTGCAGCACAGGCATGATTTGGTTGACTGTAAATCTTGTAATCCCATCTAATATCCTGAGCAGTCACGACAGATGGCCGTCCGTGGCACTTCCTGCTCAGAGGCTCTCAGAGGTAAAGAAAGCTGTGCAAACAGCGACCATGCAGAACATCGCCTGGATCTGAGAACTGCATTCGTCTCTCTTCCCCCTCGGCCTCTGGCTCATGTGTCCACTCCTCGACTGGCCCTAATGGGGGAGGGGGGGGGGGGCAGTGACAGCGGTCGTCACTTACATGCTGCTACAGACATGACCGGAGGACATGGAGCTGCTGATGGACTCAGTTCAGCTGTACAGAGAACGCTGGTGCATACACTACCCCACAGGGTTTATACTCTCTCTCATTCCTCTACTCCGGTCCTTGGATGAGACAGAGTCAAACGGGGCCTGCGCGTGTTCAGAGAAACGTTCAAAACGCAACACATTAAAATTACATTAAGAGAGGCTTGTGTGAATTAATTTGACACTGTCTTGCCTAATCCACTGGCAGAGTGAGTGAGTGAGTGAATAACAGAATCTCTTTCATTCGTGTTTACTTTGCAAGACCTTTTTCCGTTACGGGTTTAAATTCACCGTCTATGCAAATGATATCTTTGACTAATGCCACAGAAATGACGAGAGGCTTGGAAAAAAGGAAGCGAGCGCTCGCAGTTCTGACTCTTAAAAAATGCCCAGAATTTGTGGGCGAGGGCAGGACAGTGTGTCAGCGCTGAGCGGAGCCGAGAGGAGAGGAGATGACCATGAGGATTGTGATGTCTTTGTTGGGGAAATCAAGGCCTCCCACTCAGCATTAATGAGATTTCTCTGACCTTGTAGGCTCAGGATCAGGAATTTACATGAGCTTGTAATGTACCACTAGGAAAAAGGACAAGACACAGCTCAAGGCTGTATGTTTTCTTTTTATCAGAGTCACATGCTTACGTCAAACAGATGGTAAACCTGCAAGCAAATATCAAAAGGCTCTTTGCCATTCAAACTATTTATGATACATATTTTGAAATATTTTCTACATTTACAGTATCAGTAGATTATTCTTGAGTGCGCGGTGACATTTCAGACAGTGGATTTTTTAAAACGGTCTTTCAGAGCTGAGACTCAAGTTCAATTTTGTGGCATTGATGTTCACAGGTCTTAACTCAAGAGCTCTCTATTTGCTCTTATGAGGTCTCTCCTTTTGTATTATCTCCTTTTGTATTACACTGTCCTGTAGCCCTTGTCTTTTGTTTTTTTTTTTGCTTTAAGGTCTTTTATTTTGTTCTTTGCCCTTTTGCATTTTACTGTAAAGCGCTTTGTACATAACCTGACTCTCGCCAGATCCTGTAGTTCGCTGTCTGCTTCACGGCGGAACTACAGTACAAGGGTCTGGTGAGAGTCAGGCTACTTTGTACACACACTCAGTAAAAATGGACTTGACTTGACTTGCCTTATGTGTTGTTTAGGTATAGCATTTGTGTTGACACTGATATGCGTGCATGGGGCCTCTCGGGGACAAGGTTTTCTGAAGCCAACCTGCCATTTGGAGGAATAATGAGATGGAAATCAGGTCACAGCTGACAGAGGTAGAGAAACTAAAATGCTAATGTGTCACAGGAGATGTTTGAAGGCTCAAACTAAGCCTACGTACATTGGTGTTCCTATTCAACATTTGACAGAGTGCCAATGCTGAATCACACCTGTAACCATTCTAAAGACTTCAAAAGTCAGGAAGTCTATTCTAGATCTAATCTAACATCCACATCCTGGCAGAAAGAGGCAGAAAGAGTTATGGTTAAATAGACCGCTGAGAGTATGTTGTAAACCATGAACACACCTGACAAACCAAATTCTGATAACAACTGTAGTGTATTTCTTTTGGGGCTTGTTATTTAAGAATGGCCACAATTTGTGTGATGACAGCAAATCTTCTACTCAAGAACATCATTAGCCCGCAGTCTGCAAGAATGATTGGTCTGTATTCCCAACATGATACTGATAGTTGTATGAAATTAGTCGCTCCTCTCATAAGTCCTGGATTACTCAGACTTAAGTCTCAAGATTTCTCTTTGTAAACTACTGAATAAAAATAATTTCATATGGGTGTCTCGAGGGACCGAAAGTGCATAATGATTTTTTTGTCAGCTGTTCTGTGCATCACTTTCACACCGAAAATAAAATCAGTGCCTGTATGATCAAAGAAAACAAAGCAAGTTATTGTTGCAAGCTTCTTTTACAAGCCTCGTTTTATCATCATGAGTTTCTACTGGTCGTTTTTGAGCAGGCATGTGGAATGGCAGCTCCTGTCTGTTTTTTTTGTTTTTTTTTCGCTGTGCATTTGCACTGTCCCAGAAAGATAGTGGGCGGCTGTAATTGTGATTCTGACAGACACGGCGCTGGTTTAGCTCATTTTATCGCCGACACATTCAAATTCGTTGCCAATTTTACCCATGAACAGTGTTTAATCATCTCTAGCCCTGTCGCATATTTACCTTGGTCAGGGAGCAGAAAACGATTTCTGTAAAACGCGTCCATTTCGGTGGGCGCTGTCGGTGGGGAGATGGTGCGGTAACTCACCGGTGAGTTTTGATGCTGTCCTGTGCGGTCACGGTAATCACGGCCGACACACTGAGATGCTGGGAAGCTACTGTCTGTCAGCCTGCCAAACACACTCATCCTCATGCATTCTGATGCCATTTTCCCCCCAATCCCCAGCCAAGAAAACAAGCAGCAAGTGTGTGTGTGTGTGTGCGTGTGTGTGTGTGTGTGTGTGTGTGTGTGTGTGTGTGTGTGTGTGTGTGTGTGAGTGTGTGTGTGTGTGTGTGTGTGTGTGTGTGTGTGTATCTGTGTGTGTGTGTGTGTGTGTGTGTGTGTGTGTGTGTGTGTGTGTGTGAGTGACATAGATTTTTGGTTCTACAGTATGAGAGAATAGAGAGAAGGTGATAGAGATTATTTTAGGTTGGTCCAAAGCCAACTTCCCTTACTGTGACTGCAACCAGAGCACACACCAGTAAGCAGGCTGCAAATGCCTCACCAGTATGCTCTTAGAAAAGAGCTTTGATACTCACACTGACACTGTACTGACATGGACCACACCAATCATTTAATCAACCTGGTCCAGAAAGCTCTCAGACCACACTGTGCTGCTTCAAATGGTTAAAGGGGCTGATTGGGACATTTCACACCGGCCCTCTGGAACTTGATTTGTGCAGCACGGCAGTGATTGACAGATAGAACTAGTTGGGGTGGGAGTGCCAAGGGGGAGTGACATGTCCATGAGAATGAGGCAGACAGGCCAGTGTGACGTGCAATTACGCTGCTGGAGAGATCACGTCACAGAGCAGCGTGTGGGATTCACCTGTTGCGTCAAAGCATGTTGTTGTTTTTCACTTTCGCCGTGTTGTTTTGTTTTTTTGTTTACCTTACCCTTAGGGCATTCATCAAATCAGAATCTCCTCTTGCTAAACTTGCGTAATCGGGAGAATCCATTAGTCGAGCTCTGGAGAGGCACGTGTGCAAAAACCTAAATAGTACAGAGTCCAAGAAGGAAACAGGCTTAGGCAAGTGCAGCTATCCTGCTTTGGTGCTGTTTGCGTAGTGCACCAGCCGTCCCTGGGGGCGGCAGGATTGTGTGCTACAACAGCGCGCCGTAATGTTCTGCCGTTTGCGAGACACTGCAGCCCGGATCACGATGCCGCCGGGTCTGGCGGGGAGGAGGGAACGAGCGAGAGATCTGGCAGAGAGGCTCTGTCCTGCATTAAAGTTTTAACTTCTTATGCCATCACGCTGTCAGAGCCCCCGTCTGATGCAACAGCATGCGCATAATCATCATGGCTGGGGAATGGGAGGAGGAGGGGAGGGGTGGGGTGCGCTGGGGGGAGACTGAAGACAGGGAGGATGGTTTTGTGTCGCTCACGCCATTGGATCGCCTGGACCTGTCCACCTCTGTCCAACAGGTGTTATATTAAGTGAATAAGTAGTTATTAAGTAGCTGTTAATGTGAAGTAACCTGGCTTGCTGTGCTTGTTTCTGTGTTGAGATGTCTCTCATCATCTTACACTCTGTTGATGGATGACATTCATTCACTAGGGTCTCACAGTCACCAATGAACAGTCAGTCTCTATTTGGACAGCCTTCAACAACCTAACATGTGTAAGGATGGCGTTTCCCACTTTCCAGTGATGCTGAGAGTGGACTTATGTTGCTGTGACCCCCCCACCGTGACGCAAGTCGCGCCCCCCACACCCTGAGTCGTCTGTGCCATCGTGGCCAGGGAGGGGGGGGGGGTGTTTGTTGTGTGACGGTCTGATTGGAGGATAACAGCACGTGAGGGGGAGACGAGGCAGCAGCCTGAACTTCAGCCAAGTCATCACAAGACCTGGCACTCACTGGAGGGTTGGCCTGAATCACAGATATCTACTTCAAAGCCATTTAATCTCCCTCTCTCTTTCTCTTTCTTTCTCTCTCTCTCTCTCTCTCTCTCTCTCTCTCTCTCTCTCTCTCTCTCTCTCTCTCTCTCTCACTCAGTATGCCTCTCCCTGTCATTCAGAAGTGCAAACTCACTTTACTCACTGATGGGTAATACTTCTGCTTTCATCACAGGGAGATCACACATTTGTCAGGTGGTTCATAAGTAACATTCATATTCTAAAGTGGAGCTTTAGTCCTGTGAGTTGATGTGAATAGACGTGGAGAGAAAAAATCATAGAGGTACCTGAGCGTTTTTTTCCTCAAACGCCAGGAATGCAGGTGGATTTAAATTTGATTATTTGATGTGTATCCTCCTAATGTGAATAAGAAAGTTGAAACTTTCTGTTAAAAGTTTCAGAGCGAGGTATGATAAATGATGCATATTAAACCTTGAAACTCACAGTTCACTGACTGGAGATTAGATCTAGGCAGCTCCAGATGTTCAAGTATTCTGACTGTCTTTTTTGCTGTTAATGAAGCTGATGCAGCTCAGATAGCTGAAGCACAGACTGTATCTTCTCATCTCCGCATTGGACACATCATTCTGTGAAATTCATCTCTTTAGTCCAGTTGTAATGAGCAGTGATATAGAGTTGGAACACAGCACAACATCCACAAAGATGAATACGGGAACAAAACGGAAAAATGAGGGTGATCCCGAATAATATGTACCGGTAGTCACACTTTAATTGTACAGACCCTATAGACTCTGTGCTCAGATAAACAAGGTATCTGCTGACACTGTTAATACAAATGTTATGTAGGTGATGGATTTCATTTAGTACATAAAGGCGATGATTTATTATTAGAAAGGTTGAAGTGGAACTTCAGCAAACCATCTGTCCAATCTCTGTCAACAGACCATCCAAATAAAGCGTTATCAAATTGTCTGCCTGTTCTGTAATACGAAGGGAATGTTTCGTAGGAAGCTTGGGGTTGTGAACCTCTGTTCTCGTCCTTCAAGGACACCTCCGCAGCTGAACCTCAGTGTGGCATTGATGAAGTGTAGTTCCGTCTCATTTTTTTTTCCTTTCAGTTATTTCTTTCCATTTTCTGCTTAGGAGGAGAACTCACAAGCTGATGAAGAGTCCCCGAGGGTCAGGCTTGGTTGCCAGGTGTGCCCTTCCAAGTTCTCAGACCTTCACCTTCAATGGCCTGAAAAGAATTTTTCTTCACATCTTCTGGCATTGGGAAATTGTCACACATATCGGAAACTAAAAGATGTTTTTCCAACAGTAAAAATTAATTAAAAACAACAAAACCACAGCACATGCCCCATTTGCAATTCAGAGGTAAATGTTGACACATTGATCTGATTTCAGCTTTGTCAAAGCCAGCAAATGGAGATGTTGTCCTTGTCTCTTGAAATGATCAAAAGGAAATTGAGTCGACTAGAGTCTACATTTGCAGTCGTGATTTGCATTTTTATTGCAACCTATCAAGACAAACAAGGTGACGGACAAGCTGCCATGGCTGACGTATACCCATATTTGCCTCAACAATGACACTGAAGTGGTCCTGTCATGTCAAGATTCACTTTGTTAGGATCTCTTCCCCTTTTTTTCCACACTACTTAAGGCTACGCTGATATGAGTCACCTCAAGTCTGAATGGCCGTCAGTGCTTATAAACGTTCCTCTGCCTACACTACAAGAGCCTGGAGGTCACTGCTTGCTTCAGTTGTGTTGCGGGCATTGGCACATTCCCATTCATTCCAGCTCACACACACACACACACACACACACACACACACACACAGACACTTACACACACTCGCACTCATAAGAGTGCGTGCTCGGAAGGCTTTGAGAGATTCAGGTGATTTCATTTGGAACTGCCACACGCCATGAAGTCGAGAATACCCTTGATGCTTACCTTGCTTCTGGTCTCTCACGCGTCCTCCGCAGTCATCACAGGGGTAAGTGAGAACCCGGCCGGGGTCAGGGCTATGGGGCGGTGACCTGGAGGTGGACATGCTGGACAGGCTGAGTGTTTCTTTTCTTTGCTTTTCTTTAAAAAATATAGCACTTGTTTGTTCAGGCAAAGCTTGTGTCCGCAACAACCCCGAGGGTGAATTCAGAAAATTCTGTGAAATTGTTAGAGAGAAATAAGAAGCTTTCAAGTAAATTTGATAGTGATAGTTTTTCAAAGTTTACATTGGATGTCATGACAGCTTCCTAATATAGTTATATTACTCTTGTAAGCAAATTGCATGTAGTGGTCATTTTTACATTAATTACAATGAAACCTTCCCAACATCTTCTGAAGTGTTGGTGTGACATTGTATTGTGATTCTTAGAGATTATGCAATTTACACAGTAGATATTAGCATAATGCATTTTATGCAATGTTTGGAACACTCACCCCTGATAAGATCTTTTCAAGCCCAAATAATTGGCTTCTTTCACCACTGCGCTTAAGCATGTTCACATATTTGAATATTTTGAACCTTTGCCACATTTGATATCTCCTTCCTCTGACTCTGAAAATCCCACACCGCTGTCGCTGAGGTTGGATTTTTTTTTCTCAGTTGAGCTGAGTAACTAGTTTTGTGTAAACTCTGCTGAATGAGTCACTGGTCTCGACACAGATCGGATCAGTCAACATTGTAAATAATTAATCTGTGCATGCTGTTGTTTTTGATCAGTGGCTGGCTCTGCTCTCTTCACTGGGGGGGTTCCAGTCTGTCAGCAGTATTAGGGGTGGGACAGTGCTGCTGTCAGGATGGGGCAGACATGCAGAGACTCTAATGGAGATTGAGGTGCGGCTACTCTCTGAAACGGAGAGAAAGCAGCCTCCTCGCGAGTCTGTCACACCACATCAGCTCTGCCGCACTCACCACTCTGACAGACCCTCAAACAATGAGGGGGAGAGAGGCTCTCCTGCCACCTGCACTGATGCTCCTCACATCAATACGCAATCGCCCCCGCCACCATCTAACCCTGGCTCTCGTCTGGACGCAGCCCTTTACTTCTTTAAATAGGCATATGGATGAGCAACATCTTGTCAGAACTTGCAGTGGACATTCAGTTTATTTGTGCCTCTGTTTTGCATGTGTGTGTGTGTGTGTGTGTGTGTGTGTGTGTGTCCATGTCCATGGTTGTGTGTATGCTTTGTCTGTCTGTCTGTGTGTCACTGCGTCACTTCATTCATGTATGTCCTTGTGTGTGTCCATGTGTGTATTGTGTGTCATGTCACCATGAATTCACACATGTCCTTGTGTGTGTATGTGTGTGTGTGTGTGTGTGTGTGTGTGTGTGTGTGTGTGTGTGTGTGTGTGTGTGTGTGTGCGTGTGCGTGACCATGGCAGGCATGTGAGCGAGATCCTCAGTGCGGGGGTGGCATGTGCTGTGCGGTCAGTCTGTGGATCCGGACCCTGCGGATGTGCTCGCCCATGGGCCGAGAGGGAGAGGACTGCCACCCTATGAGTCACAAGGTCAGCCGAGAGCCGACCTGCCGCACACCTCTCACACACAGCTGGTCCAATACGTGTCCCCACAGCTCCCGTTAGTCTGTTTTCAGTGCACATCTGTGTTTCTCCGGGAATATGTTTACTGTAGCTGATTATGCTGGGGGTCTTATATAGCTCGGTTTTTAGAATTGCAGTGCATGGTCTCTGCATACCACATTACTGTCAATTGGTTATAAATATAGAGCATCTCTATACTAGCATTCTAGCATTTCTTTGATCTTGTGTATTAGTAGTATTAGTAGTTAGTGTTGTGTTTTAGTAAATACTGTATTACTAAAACCTCCTCACACACCATTTATTAGTCTGTATTGGAGACAAACTGTTAGCGTGGCTTACATAAGTAATGTTATGCCCCTGTCCCCAGGTTCCCTTCTTTGGGAGAAGGCTGCACCACACCTGTCCCTGCCTGCCTAACCTTGCCTGCATCGCCACTCAAGATGACTCCTTTAAATGCTTAAATCCATATAAGTTCCAAGAATACGAACTGTGAAAAAGCTTTATTTTATTTTGTATAAAATGTGTATTTATTTTAATTGTTGCAATTGTTGTATTCATCTTCAGACATTTATGCTACTTCTTCTAGACCAGCATTTCTTGTATTAATTAATAATTGTTTACATTCGGAGTAAATTAAAAAAACAAATGTATGTATGGTGAAACTGCAATAATGCATTTGAACTCTGTGACAATAGAACACTTTGCAGCTCCATGTAGTGCAGAAGACATGTAAAAAGGATTTATTCAATTGGCATCTGTTTATTTTTCCATTTAACCCCCTTGTGTTATACCAATGATGATTCTAAATGATTCATTGTATCAGATTTCTGATTTCTGGCATAACGGCCGGACCACACTGCCACTTAAATCAGCCCAGAGCCTCATTTGAAAAGAGTAGCTTGTTTATGGACATTCCCCATTTGTTTACAGGTACTGTAGGTGTTCTCCTGCTCTGCTCTAGGCATGCAGCACCTCCACCGGTGCCTTGTTTCGCTAGCTACAGGGTCATCAGCTGGGGACCACCGCTCATAGATGTTTCGCCCCTTAGCCCACAACATCTCCTGGTGGCGGGGTAGTGAACAGGGACGTCTCCCTGACCCCCCTTGCAGCTATAGCTTTCGCCAGAAGTGTTCACTCCCCACATCACGTCCCGCCGTCTCAGCCAGAGCCATGAGTGTTACAGTTGGCTCATACAACAACTTACAGGTTACATCATGAGCTAGCTGTAATATAACAAGCTGAGAGCTTAAGCTAAACTAAAGTTTGTCTCCTGGGGCAATGATAAAGTCTTTGCCATCTGTGTGTTCTGAGTGCAAATTATGGATTCGATCATCATTGCCATCATTGACATGCATCAAACAGCCGCCATGTTGTTGGCGGGGCGTTTCAGAGCCGAGACTATGATTGTGCTAGTCATCTTTTCCAATTTGCATTTGACAGTTACACATGCCCAGGGGAGTTCCCCGACTTCAAGACTCCATCAGCATCAATCATAAAGGCTGTTGATTCGCGTGCTCTGTCTTCATCACTGTCTGTGACATCTAGCGGCCTGTAGATCCTTTCACATGAAATGAATATGCAGAAAGACTTTTTGCATCTGCTTGTCCATCGTCATCAGGTAAAGCTCACAGGCAACCATGTAAAGTCATATATTAAAATGAACAACAAAGACTCTGTTCAACCAACTGGCTCCCAAGGGTTGAAAAATGAACAAATGATGCACTCTAAACTTAATTAAAGGCTTCAAAACATGCAAGTATGGATATGTTGTGAGACATGCAGTGTATTAACATAATTATGATCAATAAGGGGTCTGTGGGTTTAAGTACATGAGAAGTTTATGTTGGTTTCTTTCGAATGTATAGGCTATTTATTTCTGCTGGCAAATGGATTTGTCCTGGGTCTTTGAGTGCTTTAGATTGTTGTGGCATATCAGCTGTAACTGATGATCATGGCATTTCTCTATTTCTACAAATCAGTACAATTCATAAACATGAATAAAAGACGAATAATGAAGTCCACATAGGCCACCTGTCTCTTCCATCAACAGTGGAAAAGAGATGGTGTTGATGGGGGTTTATATGAATTTGTAGCAAAAGAAATAAGTTATTAGAAAATGAATCAAAGATGTGTGCTTGTAATCTTGGTGCACAAATATACTCCCCCTTGCTGTTGTATCAAAGGGTGGCATGAAGCTTCGTGTGACCATCCCCAGCCTGGCAGGAAGTCATGTGGTGTATGATTCATTCCCTAGATATAGACAAGCACCATAAGTGCTCTGAGAGCTGGTCAATTTACATGTTACCAAAATACATTGTGAATATTAAGAAAGTCAATTAGACCAAATGCAATGCACTTGTGATGTCTGACTAATTCCCAGTACACACGCTTGTCCAAATGTATCCCATTAGGCAAGGCAACACTAGCAGTAATTAACTCCATGGCCCATAATCCACTAATGTGGGTGGCATGTTTTGGAAATCGTGAGTGCATTTTGAAAATATGGGTATTATAGTGAAGAGGATCAGAAATGTGACAGAAATAATCATTGTTGATTAAAATGTATTCAACTTATTATTATTAAAACCTATTATTTAGGACATAAGGTAACAAAATCATGTAGAGTATTTTCTGTGACAGACTGGTTGGTAGATTCACAAGAGGAAAGATGGAATGACATGTCTGGCCAACATGTTTGGTCACAGTTCCATTCTATTGTCTAATCCCACTGCCTGGATAATTCATCTCTTTATGCTTTTAAATAATATGCTGAATAAAATGCTGAATTACCACTTGCTCTATTTTGATTAAAAGCCAGTTGAGTCTCATGTGTGCGCATGTACTTTGAGATGGCGTTGCAAAAAAAGCACTTCAGCTCAAGGTAAAAAAAAAAAAGGCAGCTCAAGTGCAGATCTGAAATGACTCAACACTTTTCAACAGCAGTGGAGCGGAAACACTTGGCTTAATGAAATACACAGGTGAATTTCAGCACGAGCATTTATCGTGTCAAAACTGTCCCTTTGCATGTGTCAAGAAGTCATAGCATTTAGAAAACTTCTTTTCCGGGGGGAAAAAGAACACTTGGATCACTTGCTTCTAGGTGTCACAGAAGTGACAAGACAACTGATCAGACAGATAGGCAGTTGCATGCTGGGACAAACAGGAAGGGTTTGGGGAGTGAAAACCGACCCAACGTGCCGCTCAGTAGCAGGCAGGGCATCCAAGTCTCCCACTATGCCCCAAGCCTTGGGCACAGTAATCAGGGACATTGAGACAAAGGGCTCCAATTAGGGCACTGGATTTCCACTCGTATCACACTGATGGAGATTAAAATAATGAGTGTTTTTTTTTCCATACCAATCAGTGGTGGTGAGTGTTTACAACTAAGTTTGATCAAATGAACTGGATGAGGTTCCATTTGACGCTGAACTGTGAGTTCAATACGATGAAGATGCACAGATGCACAACGAGGTTGTGCTGCCACTGTATTCGACGGACGAATCACCGTGGTTTGCTGCTGGCTTCACTGAAATTGTAGTGTCAAATGAGCATAATAGGTCAGAACACACACTAATTTAAAGCACAGTTTTACGCCAAGAACAATCATCAGTCATCACTTTTATTTTCTTCCTTTTGTGTTCAAATTAGATTGAAATCTGATGAGTTATTTACAAAGGTCAAAATGTCATTAACGATTCATGTTGAGAAACCAAACAAACTCCCTTTTTTCATGGTCAGGTTTCCTGAGCAGGCAGTCAAAATGACACTGTGGGCTCGTGCACATTTGGACACTTCCATTGCAATGTACCTCAGAGCACCTCCGCACCTGTAGTCCGGCATGACAGCAAGCAACACTGTCAATTATGATGAACACACTTAGCCGAGGCTCCCAAATCATCCTGTTACCACCCTTACCACCGTGTAGGATTTGTAGGACTACACTGCAGATTAAAGATGGGATTACGTCCACGAGACTGGGCAGCCCCTCTCCACTAACAGCTGATCCAACTGTGTCTTAATCCAAAAACTTACGCAATGCCAGGGAACCACAGCAGAAAGGGAATCACTGACCAAGGTGTATCTGTCACATGGCTCTGACAACAGTGTGTCAGCTATATTACAATACAGCAAATACAAAATGATAACACGCTGCATGGGTTGTTCAATTAAAATTTGAACAACCGATCAATAGTCAGTCACGGTTTATTTCATCTTCAGTATAAACAATGCAAATGTCTCCTCACGACACTGCCACTGACCTATGGAGCCAAACAGTCCTTGATCACACGGAAAAAAGAGATGTTGTGGGCCTGTTGGAAAGGGAATGTGAGAGGGAGTCATCCACATACTCATTCATGTGATACATACACTTGCAAAAGTTGAGGTTTGATATTTCAACACAAACAAAATCTACCAAGATTTTTATCAAATATAATCGCGATAGAAACAGATAAAAGCAAAACCAATTTACATCATTTACATTATAATACACAGCTTTGTTCAATTCAACAATTATCTCCAAACAAATATACATACATGTTTATATTTATGTGAGAAACATCTTCAAATTATTTCAGTTGTCAGAGTCAGTCATTATTTCAGTTAGAGCCATCATCACCACCCTTAAAATCTAAAATAGAGTGCACTGTTGAAGAAGGGGGGAGGGGGGGTTGATCACAAGGTTCAGACCCATATTAAAGCAACGTGGTTTCTCAGATGACACAATATGGCTCCATGGGTGTCTGGGTACCCACACAACAAGGAAAGCAGGCCCTAAGACGCATCCTCAGTTCTTTGTTGAAAATGAAACAGATAATTGGATTGGCTCCCGCTTGGGCAAATGTCAGCCACACGGCCGCCGTCAGGTAGACCTGTGGAATGGTGCTGCCTTTGACAAACACTCGAAGGTAGCACGTAATGATGTAAGGTGACCAGAGGACGAGAAACGCGAGCGTTATCATGTAGTACATCTTCCCTATCCGCTTCTCCATCTTAAACTCGTCCAAAACTAAGAGCCTTCGATTCGCGTTGTGCGACGCTTGTCGGATGCCCACCAGTGTCGGTGGCGTGGGACCTCGTCCAAAGCCTGCAATCCAGTTGGCAGCCGCTTGGCCCGTCGCACCTGGGCCATGAAATGTCCAGTTTTGGCTGATGGCCGGGATCAGCTGCGCGGGTTTCATCTTCCGATGGTCGTAGACAAAACACAGCATTTTGATATAAACGACGTGCGTTGTGCCCACTATGACGGCCAGCATCAACATAAAGCCCAAAGTGTCGTTTGCTTTCACATATCGGTGCTCGAAGATGCACTGTTCTTCCTCTCGAATGAATTTATATGTGCCCACATCAAACACAGGAGGGAATGCCATTGCGATGGAGAGGGTCCACACCATGCAGATAATAGCTACACATGTCCACAGCGTCATTCGTTTGGAATAAAATCTGTGGTGAGCGATTGCCATGTATCTTGTAACGCTGACGCAGAAGAGCATGAATGCTATGTGGAAACAGAAGAGGACTGCCATGAACGCAATGATCTTGCAGCTTATTAGACTGTATGCCCAGATGGAACCACTGCTTATGGATATCATCACGAAGGGGAAGCACACAGTCGTCCGAATGATGTCGGCCAAGCACAGATCGAGAAGGAAATAATACGGAGCCTTGTGTAAGGTGCTGTCTTTCAGCACCAGGAGGGATAGCGATACGTTCCCCATCAGACTGGTGCAAATGACGAGTCCAAGGGAGGCTAGCTTCACCGCAGAGGCTGTGATAGCATAATTCTGAAGCGATGGGTTGCTTTCCCCCAGATCACTTGTGTTCGCCATCTATGCGGCCACTCTATTGACGAGACGTGATAATCCAACATTAAGTGAACCGTAATCTCATTGATTCCAGTAATGTTTACATCACAGGCAAAAATAAAAACACCCCGTTGAATTTGCAGTTGGTGACAAAGATACTGCTATAGGTGCATACAGTAGGTAGACAACAGAAGCAAACATTTGTGTTGTCTGCACTTCAGTCGGTGAAAATTCAAAACACATTTTCGTTTTACGCACAGAAAGATACTAAAATACATCTGAAATCCATCGAATGCGATGAGGTCATCGTTTTATTTCTTTTCTTCAGATTCTTCATTTTAAGCGATGTCGTTTAGAGCAAATAGCTCAGCAAATAGCCTAATCCATTCTTGCATATTTCACAGCTGCACATCCTGACACGCGTTATGAAGACGATGTCGAGAAACATTGTATCCAAAGTCTATTTTTCAAAGAAAATGATTAAAAATTAAATCACCAATTCTCCTCGGAAAGAGGTGGCTCGCGACAATCTTCTGGAAGAAAGATAGGCCGTCACCACCATTGCACTCTGCCAAGGAGTAGGTCCATGCAAGCAAAATCAGTATGGCTCGCTCCAGTGAACAAATTGCACAAAAAAGAGAACACCAAAAAAATAACAATCTTCCGTTCGGAGAAAGGTTAAACGTTCGCATGCAAATCTTCAACGTTTTATTTCACGGATGTAAACAACAGAAGCCTCCAGTGGCAGCAGGAATTGACACGACTTTAAGGAGGCTGAGAGCGATGGAAGTGCATCGTACGTGCTAAAAAGGTGCAGTCCGCATCCTCCGATCAAGACATGGTGTTATCCCTCAGTAGCTTCCACTTTACCAAACAATCGTTCCTTGACACAGACCTTCCCCGGACACAAATATCACTGTCTGAAAGGGACTGGCATGAATGCAATCGTCTCAGTCTGAGTGCTCCGAATTCATCAGGGCGAAATTATCACAAGGAGTCTTTAAAGGTACAGACCTACCATTTCCGCACAGTCAGGAATCAGGTTCTCACAACTTATTTAATGATCACGGTCATAAAAATCAAAACGGTCTACTTCTGACATGTTCTAATTATTTTACAGTTATAGGCTACCGAATTTGATAGATCAACTGCAGTCACCTATGCTAATAGAGCATGTCACTCAATAACAGAACATAGTTTGATTTGGAGGTAATACAGATTTAGTGTTTTTTTTTATTTTTGTTTTATTTCAGTCAAAGTAGTGCTATTACATTACATAACATAGGCCTACAGTTAACATGTCTTAATGTGGCTTTATCAATATTGTGAAAGTATTACCCTGAGGATCCTTTAAATGCACAGACCGACCATTTCCACCCAGTAAAAATAAATCAGGTCCTCCAACTCACTTAACAAATCCAGTGTTATAAATGCCGGCATCTGCAATGTTCCAATCATCCAACCTAATTTGATGATAGATCAGGCCTATAACAGAGCTAGCCACTCAACAACAACAGAACAGGGCTTGTTTTCACTGTTATAACCCAACTTACTGATTTACTGTGTTGTTTTTGTTCAGTGGAGGGCAAAATAATAATAGTAAAAAACAAGTTACTGTATAAATAATTTGTTCTTCCCACACCTCTAAAACTTTTGAATGTGGTGTTCTCAATTCTGTGCACTCCAAAACCACCAGGGCAAAATCACCCCAAGGAGCCTGTAAAAGCACAGACTTACCATGTGTGCAGTTAAAAATCAGGCCCCACTTATTATTGATTCATTGTAGTATAAGTCAATGCAGACCAGAACTTTCCGGTAATTTCCAATAGATTTGATAGATCAGTTTAAGTTATCTATATTAGTAGACCTATACATACCACTGAACAACAGAACAGTATTTTTTTTCTTTAAATGGAAGTCACAATTAGTTTTTTATCCAAACGTTTGTTTAGCCACCAACACTTAACACATTCATAACTATGGGGGTAGCAACACCAACACAAATGACAAATTATGTAAAGTAGACACACTAACACTTTGATCAGTGTTTGACAGTCAGACTATAATGGACTTTTTTTTGGAGATGAAGCACTGACATATCTTATCACTGCCACCCTTTGGTCAAACAATGAAAGTGTTCCTTTATGGAAAGAAATATGTCTCAATTATTTGTGAAAGCACAATGATCAACACATATTCAGCAATTTACAAATGTGCTTAATCCATAAACTCCCTACCTGTGATTTATAAGGTCGCATTTGAATAAACTTACTATGATGCACACATTAATGTCTAATTTGCAATCGGTATGCGCCCACATACACACACACACTCATTGTCAATGTGTACTTAAGTTATAAGGCACATGTTACAGTATTACTTACCATAATACAAATATCTGTATCTTAAAATAGATAATACAATTTTCTGCATTATAGGCATAGACTAGCCTTATTGGTGCACCCTGACCAGCCTGGTGGCAAACTTGAATGCTCCCATTAGACCAACTTAAGTTTAATATCTGTGTTGGTTACACCCCAGTGAAAGAGTTGTCAGATTAGGCATGAATTGCATTTTAGATAAGGTCTCATTTCTAAAAGTGAGGAATAAGCTGTGACCAAATTCATTTTGAATTCTAGGCTATGGGCCAGAGAGGGATATAATGCACCCCCCATTTCCCAGAGAAACAAACAAAAGAGGGTTTGGCTATGCTGAATATGAATTAAATGGCAACACTGAGCATTTTGGGATGCACTACCTATGTAATACATTCCAATAAAACATACAATACAGGACTGCTAAATACAATGGAGTGCCAGCAAACTACAAACACTGTGGCTAATGAATGAGGAAGCCGGTCATCTCTGGGACTGTTGTACATGAGGGCCAAGTATATGCATCCCAGCTCACTGGAGGGAGAGCGAAAGTGTTTTTACAAGATACAGTCCCCGTCCACAGCTTGTGAGTCAGGGTTGAGAGAGCCCGCTGTTCTGACTCAGAACTCAGGGGCTTGTGTCATAGCCCCATCCCATTGTCAAAAGCACAAACACACAAGCACTCTGTCTCAAACCGACTACTTCTGTGAGTACACTTTCGTGCAGCACCCTATGTGCCCTGTGTGCTTACTGGCATAGTGTGCACATTTTAACAGAATAGTGTCGTCTCATATCAAACGCTAAACTCCGTGCACTTCACGGAAATGACGATCGTAACGTTTAATATAATTTTATTGGTGTCCTCTATTAGACCGTGACAAGGTCGTACGGTGTCAAAACATGAACAGTTTATGTTATAACTTGCTTGTTCCTCTGTAAAGTGTGTTTTCCACCGCTGCTGCTTCAGATTTCTCTACCGCGATTTCTACGAGTTTGAAAATACTCCCTCCCCTTCCGTTATATAGCCAAGTCCATTGAGGGCGAAGAGTGTCCATCGTTCCACACTCAACTTTTTTGACCGTTATGAGTGCACCATTCGGGGACTTGCAGTGCCCTTCGTATCGTTCGAAATTTCAGTGTGAACGCCCTCACACATCAAATTAAGTATTTTAAGTGCAGAAGTGCGCGGATTGAGACACAGTGAATGTTCAGCAATAAAGATGCACCACGTAGCACCCGGGAGAGAACCGAGAACTCTTCAGAACGGAAGAGGAAAATAACAGAGGTGGACATCCCAGCTACAGAAAGTTATAGTCCTATATACACTATTTTAAAGGAGGGGTTCGCTATATAGAACCCCTTAGTCCTAGATTCCAATCAGATTTTGGAACCAAAATCCTATAGGATTGAATGAAATCTAATTGGAATCCTGTACTTTTTGATAAGGGACCATGCAGGGTTTAAAGGACAGTTAGGGTTTAGGGTTTTCTTTTATGGACCCTTCAAAATGGTTTAAAGAACCATTTAGGGGTGCCATATAGGAAGCACGCAATATGGTTCCATACACTTAGATAAGTTTACTCTAATTAGCCTAGCACAATTGTGTTATAACAATAATTTGTTCAAGCACTCTTTCTGAATTTGATTGGACAGGCTTGGTAAAATAATTTCTTTCACCGGTCATTGGATAGGTATAGCAGTATGGGTTTTAGATGCTTCCGTGATACAGACCAAGTTTATGTGTAGAATGTTGAAAAAAGGCTTCCAAATAAAATTTAAAAAATGTTGGAATTTAGCCCCACCTTGTGGACATTATATAATTTTCAGCAGGACAGTTATCTTCCAGAATGAAGATTACCGTCTGATTTTGTTGAAATCTCAATGTCGCCATCATATTATGAGTGTGGGAATTGATTTCCTTATCACATATTTTACAATATTACAATAATTGCAATACAATAATATGTAGTAGCCTATTGTGCTACAATTAACACAACTTGACAATATGGGAATGGGAATGATAAAATAATGCATGAATTTATGTCCTTAGTATTGTGTCTATTCAGTTACTTACGCATGGAGAGGTATTTCGACATGTATAAAAGAAAACCAAATCACACCTCTGTTTCAGAGATCTATATAGTGCTGTCTCTGTAAATGTGCTTCACAAAAATGCCATCATGGGCACAGACAACAAAATCACACCATTTGGTAACACTTTATTTTAATGTGTCACTGTTACAGTGTACCTACCTAATTAGGTACAGTGGTACAACCTGTGTAACAACATGTACTATCAGGTACTATCATTGTACTTGTACCTGATTGTACCTGATAGTACATGTTGTTACACAGGTTGTACCACTGTACCTAATTAGGTAGGTACACTGTAACAGCGACACATTAAAATAAAGTGTTACCCACCATTTCATTCCTGTGACCAGCACCTGTCCCTGGACTTGCCAATAACAACATAAGTTAACGTTTTTTAGAACTGCATAGTCCTTTAAGTCACCTGTTTTCATTTCCAGTCATGTGTGCCTAATCTGATGCGGCTCACTTCTCAGAAATGTAAAGTCACTCCTTCCCTCCTCGAGCGCGCAGAGAGGGAAACCATGACTTGCTCTTGAAAAGACATGAAGTTTATTGGATTTTTACCTTGCAGACTGTCACCAAGGGGCCTTAATGACAAATGTTACTTCAACGTTATGTTGTAAGATCTATTATATCTGATATTGGTGTTATATATGTATATTTGTATCATTGCCCCTGCTCTGACTAGTCTACCATAGTGCAGACTGACAGATCAATCAGCCTCCCAGTGCACAGGTAGCTTGAGTTTGTTGCGATTGACTGACGTCTTTTAATAGTAGGACATGATTGGTCCATACGGTCAACAAAACTACGTATTTAAGACGAATTGGGTTTTGTATTCACCTGATCTGACCGAAACATTGCAATGAATAGCTACAATTGCAAGTGAAGACAGTGTGCGGGAGCGTTCTACTTCTTTGGATTTTGGTGACCCTGTGGTCCTTCTCCGACGCACGCATCTCAAAGAGGTGTGCAAAAGCCAAAGCACAACTAATGTTACTGTATGTCAGCATAGGCAGGTTGAGGGTTGATGGGTGAGTCCCAAAACTCTTCCTTGTTGTGTAGAGCATTTGCTGATGGATAATTTTACTATGTCTAATAAATAATTTTGCGCAAATAAAGACAAGAACCAGTGAATTCCAAATGACAACACAATTGTATTATTTTTGCAAAGAGAGAGAATGATACAACACAAAATTCATTCCAGACTCTGATCATTTTAGTCTGGGGCCTTCTTTTATACCAGGGTTTACGTATCTATACAAGAGTTTACGTATCTAGGGTCTTGCCCTTTGACATGCTCACATGGCTAAAACTTGGACAATAAGCTCTGGCCCACCAAACATGTGTCACGGGGAACATTTCAAACAGGGAATCTGAAGAAGACCACACGGTCGAAATGTTTTTCTGTGCTAGAGAAAAGAGATAATAAAAGTAAAAAAGAAGGATTTCAAGTGTGCAAACTTTTTTTCCATTTTTATGATTCACCCTTGTTCTGCACCTTGACCTGGGATGTGCACATACCTTTCCACTATAACATTTCAAACAGAACATTACTTCTGATACAACAACAAATACAGAACTTGTGGTCAAGATCTTGGGTCTAGGGCAACTCTTGTTTCCCATAGATAAATCAGGTAAAAGAGGACTGCACAGAAATGTTGAAACCTTATCTAGTGCACAAGAGTACAAAGAGTACAAAAAGATTAGGCTGGTATAGAGATAAAAAAAAAAAAAAAGAACAGACTTCTCTATCAAAAAGATGAAGTCTCGATTACAAAGTATGATTATACAGAACATGGTTTACAGTACGAAGTTACTCTTTTCTTTATTCACTTCAGTTATTATTTCCTTTAATCATTATGGTTAATACTTCCTTTATTCACTTATGGTTAATAATTCCTTTATTCAATATAAAGGAATACACATTTCATTAATAATTATATAGGAATACACATTTCATTAATCAATGTATAGAGGAGTACATATTTTATTAATAATTGTACTTAATCACATTTGTAATATGTTTTTTGGCTGTGTGAAAATAAATTATTTCTTTATGGAACCATGCCTCTGTTATACGGACCTGAGTATCTTACTGAGTTAAGGATACTGATTCTGAATTATGTCTTTGGGTGCAAATCCCATCGTTGCATAGTCAGCTATTCTATCTAAAAACTATACCACTTGCCACACTTGGTTTGTCAACTATGTTATCCTATGTTGCAGAATTGCACAATTTCCTTTTTCAAACGAAAGTATGCCAAACTAATGACTATCTGCTGATGATATCTTTTGAAGAGTGCCCGATAAAAGGAGGAACCAAGGCGCATACTCAGTAAACAAGCTCAGCATTCATGGAGATGACAGAGGACATCTATCAAAACTTCCCTCAGGGCAAAGATGACAGACATCCTAAAGGTAAAAATGAAGGGACCCTAACTGAGAAATCAGCATTGGTCCAAGATTGTTGGGAAAGTTAACTGATTGGTTTAAGTTTTAAAAGTATAGATTTGTTTATCTATCAGTTCTGAAAAGAAAACAAAGGGTGTGGCATATGGCTTACATGATTATAGCCAACTGAGGGCACTGAGGTCCAGCGGAAAATTAGATTAGAAGCTCAATTTTTGCCTGAATAAAAAAATGAAATAAAACAGCCGTTGAAAACGTCTCATATGACTGCATTCTTGATTCAGTTCAAATATGTTACCGGTAGTGTCTGCTGTGTGTGCCAGTATCGGACATGAGCATCTAGTAACCGCCTGTAGCCATCTATCCTTAAGAGCTAAAAAATACAATTTGAACTGTGTACAGGTCAGGAAGAGCCTTTCATGCACCTCTATTTAAGCAAACATGTTCTTATAACATAGGCCAAAATTCAGCAAGGATATTCAGATAATGGCTCCACAAAGTTTGCTGTGGCCCAGTGGTTCTCAAAGTGTGGGGCGTCATACAAAAGTCATGTAAGTCATACAAAGGCCGACATGGATTAAAACTAGATGTGCCGCAAAGTGGTACAAAATATGACTACGCGCAGTCCTTCACATTCTCTCCGCAAAAATGAATCACGCTTGTCAATTTGTTTCCATCTCCTACTCCAGGGGTCGGCAATAGGCGGCCCGCAAGCAAAAAACATCTGGCCCGTGAGATCATTTGAACCAGAGAATGAAAAAAAAAAAAAAAACACACACACTTTTAAAAATCGGACTGCCAGTCTCAAAAATGCTCTATTTTGAAACGTAATTTCAATTTCAGAAGAATTTCAATCAATCTAAATGCTTAGCTATTTGTTTCATCTGGATACGAGTGAAGAAGCACGCAGCGAGGTGCAGCGAACGCACAACATGCAAAAACAATGAAGTCAGGACAGCGCTGGTTCTGAAATTCCAAACTAGTCCCTTAAACACAAGTTGTCATTCAAACAACGGACATAGGCTTATGGTGATAATTAAAACACGACTTCTTTTAAACAGGCCTGACATCAAACAGGCAATTTACGCACATACAACTGTGAAAAGTAAAACACGAGTTTCAAACATAGCGTGCGTGTTATTTAGGAACGCAACCTTGAAATTAGCATGCTTAGTTTCGTGGTGCCGTCTAATATTGTACTCTTTGCATGCAGAGACACCCTCGTTACAGATCAGGCATGAGGGCTTTGCATTAATAAAACTAGGGAGGATTAAGGCATAGTTCTCTGTCCATTCATCATTAAAGATCCTGTTTTCGCTTGATAGTGCCATTTTTTGACAGCTAACAGCAACGCGTAGAAATGTTTTTGTGGTGTTTTTTTTAAACACACAGGCATATAATAGCGCCCCCAATGACCAGTCGACAAATTTAACCTACATCAGCCTGCTTGAATGTCTCTGCTCTGTCATCAAGAGCGCCTACATTTTTTATTATCACCCCTCCTCCGATATTAATTAATTAATTAAATTAGCCATTGTTTTGGTTGTGGACTTGTGGCCCGCCATGTAATGGCTTGGAAAATATCTGGCCCGAGGCCAAACTTAATTGCCGACCCCTGTCCTACTCCATCCCCTGCTGCAACTTTAAGTATGTAAATTAGTGTGCATGTGTGCACTTGCGTTTGTGTACTGTATGTGTGCTTCTCTATGGAGTTTAGTTTTCACCAAAATTTTCGAACAACACTTTTTCAAATTGAAACAAAAATCAATTCATCAAGATGTCAAATACAAAATTGAAACAAAAAAACATAAAAATCAAAACGGTCCGTGTAACGCTTTGCAGTGCTTTGTTCTATTTGCAGATTTCACATGAAAATAATGAAAAAATGTTTAAAATTTCTATTATTTATTTTTCAGACTACTCGGTAAATTGATGATTGTTGTGTGTTTTATTGTTTTGCATTGAGTACACTTGGGATTTTCTCCTCAGAAGTTCGAAAGTCAAACATTGACTCATATTCTAACTTTGTGTTTTTGCGCTTGGGGTTGGACTGAACCATGAACGCTGGGGGTTACCGGAGAGTTGCGTTGTGGCCCAGAGGTTTCACTTCACCCGATGTCTGCTTGGGTTAAGATGGATGTAATTAATGGGCATAGCCTACTTTTGTCAACTTGTTGTTTAACAGCTTCTGTAGGCATGTTGGTGGAGAGGTTTTAGTTCATGGGTAGGGTTGCTCACATTTATTCAAACCGTCAACAACCGTGAACAAATGCTATCGTAGGCTTGCATAGGCAGCATGAAAGCGTCACCGACTCCGCACCATAGACCCCCCCCCCCCCAACACACACACACACACACACACACCAGCACCATCAGCAGAGATTGCAACAAGTGCATGAGACAAGTTACTGTAGGCTATCTGAAGGACTGTGAAGTCTAACCATCGAGGGCGCAGGTGAGGGAATGAGGAGTTGAGCGGTCCTCAATCGCCTCCAGTCGGTCTAGATAGGCCTACGTCTCGAGCTCACTTGGCATGAATTTGACTTGATAACTCGATCTGTATCATTTATAGCCTATCTCTGCAACTGGCCAGAGGCGCCACGTAGGCCTATACATCCCTTGGCGCGTTTGGTTCAGTCCAACCACGATGCAGAAATGGAAAAATGGAAAATTGGAAAATGGACTCAATTTTAGTTTTGTTTCAAATTCATTATTTACCGTTTCAAAAACCACACTCGAAAGTTAAAATATAGCATCAATTGTCCATTTGCTGAGTAGTCTGACAAATGGATAATGAAAGTTTTGAACCCATTTTCCATATTTTCATGTGAATTCTGCAAATAGAACAAAGCACTGCAAAGCGTTACACGGACCCAAAACTCACAAACAAATTATTTGTGATTCTCCAGTCCTACTGAGAAGCACCTGTGATATGGAATTTAATTTGTGCCAAAATGTTCGAACAATACTTTTTCAAATTCAAACAAAAATCAATTAATCAAAATATCAAATACAAAATCGAAACAAAACAAATTAAGTCAAAGGGAAAAAATCAAAACTCGCAAACAAATTATTTGTATAGTTGCAAAATAAATCTGTCTTTAACTGTTTGAATAACTTTACTTGTCTTTTGATTTACAATAATAATAATAATTTACAGCGACATCATTCGTGATGCTTTTTCAGTTGCGATTCTGGCTTTCGCGCTTGCGCTGCCTGTCTTTTTGCTCGATTCTGGCACAAACTTCACATGAGGGTGGATTTCTCTGGGGTGCACTCCTATTGGCTGATGTGTTTTGACTGACAACTGAGCTACTACGTGTGTGTGTGTGTGTGTGTGCATCAGGGGTCAAGGCCGTGTAGATTAGCTTCGGCATGTTAGCATACGCCATATATGCTGCACGGAGCATTTAGAACCAGCTCCATGCACGAAAATCCGTGTTGGGCACGAGTTCTCATGCGCGTACATGTTGGTGGACGGGTACCTATCTGGCGGCTATACAGCCAATCGTTACTCAGTGCGGGACTCCACTCGGACTCAGGTGTGCGTTCCCGAGCAACTTTTTCTTCTTCTTGTTATGCGGCAAGCAAGGTATGTGCATTATCGCCACCCTCTGAGCTGGATGATGACTCTCTTTTTACAGAATGTCCAATAAAGATCAATGTAGGTCCATGCGTCATTTCCAGCTTTGGAACTTGACTGACCATGCCCACACTAAGCTCATGCACAAGTGTGGGCACGAGCTCTCCTTATAGCTTTCTTCTGTATCTTACGTCAATCAGTAAGCTGGCACTTAACTGGCTAAGTAAAATTGCACCGGAAACAAGCCCCTTGAAACGCCATGTTGAAGCCTGAAAAAATCATTGCATTTTGGCAATTTTCACTAGCCTAGCATTCCCATTGAAATGAATGGGGGCGGGACTTGTTCACTTTCTCCAGTTCTTATAATACCTCCATGTGTGCATCGGTAGCTTGAAGAACAAGGTTAGGCTACTCGGAAGAGTATTGCCCGTATTTGTTGTGGTAATGGAAAAGCCAGCTCTGCTATTAGCTTTGTAAGTTTAGCTTTTACCTCAAACAGACTGTATAAACGCTTACTAGTAGCTAACTTGCTAACAATCACCCTAAGAAACGTACAAAACGAAACTCCTCACCCTATGCCACTGCAAGCGGTAGCATCTGGCTAATAGCTCAGTTCAGCTGTCAGTCAAAACGCATCAGCCATTAGGAATGCACCCCAGAGAAACCCACCCACATGTGAAGTTTGTGCCAGAACTGCAAGCAAATTCTTGCAAATAACAACTGGCCTCCTGTATGTAATGTGCAATTGACGACTATAAAAATAAATAATACATTCAATAAGGTGACGTGGTAACACTTTACAGTACAGATCAGTAATAAGTGGGTAATGTTATGTAAGGGATAACGGCTGACGAGGTGACCGGTTCGATGGAAATAATGGCTAGGTGGAGGTCTAGAACCTAGAGTTACCTCCGCCGTGCCATTATTTCCATCGAACCGGTCGACCTCGAAGGCCGTTATCCCGCTTATCTCCTGTTTGTATCTATCAGCTGTATATTTATTCCACCGTTGCCACTTGTGTAGTGTTAATTTCCTATTACAATGTAAACGTTTACATTGCTAAAACTGTCTTGATTGTGGGACTACTTTCTGCCACATATCAACTTTCTACTTGCAGGACAAAACTGCCGTTACTAGTTCTAAATGGATGGTTGCTATGGCCAAAGGCCAGACGTTAGTTCTAAATGGCTGGTTGCTACGGCCAAAAGCCAGTCGTTAGTTCTATCTCTCCCGTTGTCAAGCGGGCATATCCCAGGATTCTGATTCACTTTAACTTTGAAAGATCGCTACTTTTATAGCCTACATGTCATACAACTAGCTACAATCCACCTCCGTCATATGCTACAATGTTCTGCACGTCTGTATTTCAGCTTGGATGCAACGTGACGGTTCATTTAAACTTCGCAACGAGTTTGGCAAATTAATATTCAAGTGTGATACGGGAACTACTTCGAAGGTAGCAGGTTATACGAAGTTAATGGCCACCCCATCTGCCAATCAGAGAAGAGAATTCCATTGTTGAGGGAGATAAGGTAATATATATGCAATTTCATGGTAATAATATTTTTAAACCACATATTGCAAATAATTAATGTGTAATTTCTGGACAATTACTGTGCAATTACCATTCAACAACAATTCAAATAACTTGGGTAAAATAAAATGGTAATAACTGCTGTAAATATGTACATACCAAAGCAATAAATATTTAGGATTTACTTATTGTGACATTCTGTAATTATACCAACATGATGGTGCTATGAAGGACTAAATTACATAGTAACTTCTAAGTGTTATGGCACAATAACACAGTGGTCAAAGTTTCTGTAATAGTTAGTTTGATGGTAAATTGTGACCTGTTATCTGTTATTATGATGAAATAAGTAAGGTATTTTCACAATAACTATATGGTATCAGGGCTGTAAAATACTGTTTTGTCTTTTCGAAAGGATTTCAACAACTCCCCACAGTGCAGAAAACCTTTCAAAAAGACAAAACAGTATTTTACAGCCCTGATACCATATAGTTATTGTGAAATTACCTCATTTATTTCATCATAACAACAGATAACAGGTCACATATTATGTCACAATAAGTAAATCCAAAATATTTATTGCTTCAGTAAGTACATATTTACAGCAGTTATTACCATTTTATTTTACCCTTAAATCCAAGTTATTTGCACTGTTGTTGTATGGTAATTGAACAGTAATCGTCTAGAAATTACACATTAATTATTTGCAATATGTGGTTTGAAAATATTATTACCATGAAATTGCATACATATTACCATAGCATTACCCACTTATTACCCATCTGTAATGTAAAGTGTTACCGGTGACGTTTACTTGCCACTGCATAATTGTCAATGAAGCATATACTGAGCATAGTTGCATGTGGTTGTGGCAGTGAGTACGACTGATAGATGTGGATCAATCTCTGTATACTCTCTTAATCTTGCCTCAGCATTTGTCTGATTGAATCTTTACCTTTGGGGTCATAGACATACTATGGATGTCTGTCTTTTGAAATTGAGTATTTTTTTTCTGCACAGGAGGCATCTGTCACAGAGTGATCACAGGAACTCTGGGGCTGTTGTGTGTTGTCTTGCTGACTATAGTCATAGTACCGGCAATGCGTCTCACCCTCTGCGCCTCTGAGAGAGACCTGTTACAGACTAATCTCAAGATCTTGCAAAATAATGTTTCTGTCTGGCTCTCTGGTCTCGGTGAGTTTCTATTTGCTTATACAGTATGTGTGCTGTTCAAGCCTTACTTTTTTTAACAGTTTACATCTCCACACAACCCAAATGCTTGTTGAGATCATTGATGACTCAGGTTTTGTTTATACAAAGAGAGTAATGGACAATGTGTTCACAGAAGCTGTCTTGACATTTTGTTATTTAAGTCTTTGACATGGAATGGAGCATTACATTTGCTCTTCTGTTCCCATTTGATTCAGAGAGACGTCTGCGGGAAGGATGGATGTTGTACAATGTAAGCCTATACTACATATCTACTGAGAAAGGGTCATGGGATGAGGCCAAAGAGGACTGTCAAAAGAAGGCTGCACACTTGGTGATCATAAACAACAGAAATGAACAGGTGTGTGTGTGTGAATTAGTGACTTCCTACTTTTTAGCCCTTGTACACCTCCATGGCGATCTGTCGACTATGGCATATAGTGGGTCTTGAAATGTCCGTAAGAACCCATAGTAATGGAATATCCATGTTGTTTCTATTCATAATATGTTTGTTTCTGGCCGGTTGCTACGTACGCTTTACCTTGACAACACATTTGCCGGCCAGCTGAACCAAATTCTGCTATGTAAGCTAACGATGATCAGGTGACGCTGGGTTAACTTAATGAGAGCAGTGATACATTCCATTACATTGATGTTTTTATTCCTTGAAAGTTCACATGCTTTGTGTTATTTTCCATATTATAATTAATAAATGTTGTTAGAAGGCTTGAGGAGCAACAAGATTATTTTAGAACATCATCAATTCATCAGGTCCCTTTAAGGCCTGAACACACCAACCCGATAATCGGCCTTCGGGTAGTCAGGAGCGGTTGGGAACTCGAATCGGTTTGGTATGTCCCGTGCCGTCGGGAGTCGGCGTCAGCGTCGGGGCTAATTTTGGCCAGTTTTGGCCGACCTGACATGTAGAGTCGGCCAGTGTCAGTGTCAATTACCAATCTGATTGGTTGAGTCTACCCTTTGAAACATCTAGGTAGCAGAGGACTTTGTTTAAAACTAACCATTAGCCATACATTCAGCGATGTGAGTTTCAAACTCATTTTGATAAACCTTCTTAACTATTTTTGCTAGAACTAAGTTTCTGAACGTGTGTTATTTCAGGTTATTTCCCATTCACTTTTCGTTTACTGTGCTAATATTAGCTAGCAAGCTAGCTAGGTTCACGGGCGAAAAGTTATTTTCTGTTCCAGAAATCACAAATAAGAAGGTATCCCTTCGATATCTGTTCATTTTAGTACATTCTAACGTAAGGAGCAAAGATTCCAGAACAGAGCAGGATTGATCACTTTTGACAAGCTCAGGTGTCGTCCCAGACGCTGGCTACAGTGCTGATCCTAAAATGTTAGCTGATCCATCTTGCTCCGCTATAGAATCTTTGGTAAGGAGGCAGAACGAGACCCCTGTCATAATCGTCATGGGGAGATTCCTTCCAAACGGCCCTATCACGTCCTTGAACTGACGTCATGGGGCGGGATCCAGCCGGTTGCAGGCGCGCAAAAACAAATGCAGAATTTGACTGCAGGCGTCTTCATATGTCTTCTTCCCGCGAGTTTTGAGTGACGTGACATGGTCGCATTTTTGTGACATGATCACAACATTTCTTCAAGTCAAACAACACGTCTAACCAGCATGCACTGCATATTACGCAAATTACTTGCAGTTTGGAGTCGACTGCATCCAACTGCAGTCGACTTGACAAGTCGAGTGAGCCTATTTTCTAATCGTTCACACGCAAAGGATTGTGGGTTATTTCTTCACGCCGAGGATCCATCGATGCATCCTTCAAAATTCTCAGAAATTCTCAGAACGAAGGACTCAGTACTTGATAGAATTTTAAAGCATCCTTTACTTTGGAACAGTAAGTAAGTAAAGTAAGGTTTATTTATATATAGAGCACATTTAACCACAGCTCACACTGTCCAAAGTGCTGTACAAAGTGCATAAACTAACAAATAAAAAATAGGATAAAATAGATAAGCAAATAAATACATATACAGAACAGTGATTTAGGCTAAGATGACATCAACAGACAACACTTAATTACAGACATAACAGGGTAGACAATTAACGCACAGGGAAGGCCAATGTAAAAAGGTGTGTTTTAAGCCTGGATTTGAAGAGGGTTATTGAGGGGGCATTTCTGATGTCAAGTGGCAGTTGGTTCCACAGCTGGGGGCCAGCAACAGAAAAGGCTCTGTCACCTTTTTGTTTTAGCCGGGACCGTGGGTCGTGGAGGAGGCCTTGGCTGGAGGATCTGAGGGACCTGGGGGCTACATGGGGATGGATGATGTCAGCTATGTAGCTGGGTGCCAGGCCATGAAGAGCCTTAAAAACCAAAAGCAGGGTTTTGAAATGTATCCTTGACTGGACTGGAAGCCAGTGCAAGGAGGCTAGGACAGGTGTAATATGCTCACGCTTTTTTGTGTTGGTGAGCAACCTAGCTGCTGCATTTTGGACCATCTGAAGTCGTGCCACCAGTGTCAGAGGAAGCCCAAGGTAGAGGGAATTGCAATAGTCTAGACGGGAGGTTATGAAGGCATGGATGATTTTTTCCAGATCATTGTATGAAAGAACAGACTTGAGTTTGGAGATTATTCTTAATTGATAAAAACTGGTCTTTACAACAGATGAAATTTGCTTGTCCAGGTTAAGGTGGGAGTCTAAAATGACACCCAGGTTACGTGCATGAGGTTTCAGATAGGGGGTGAGGGGGCCAAGGTTGACAGGGATGGATTTTTTGGGTCTTGAATGCCCAAAGACAATGACCTCAGTTTTGTTGGAATTTAACTGAAGGAAGTTGTTGGCCATCCAGATCTTTATTTCTTCCAAGCAGTCTAAAAGAGGCTGCATGGAGCTGCCAGCCTTAAAGGGATATTCCGCCATTTTTGGAAATGCGCTCATTTTCCACCTCCCCTCGAACAAAACAATCGATATTTACCTTGTTCCCGTTCATCCAGCCATTCTGTGAGTCTGGCGATGCATCTTTTAGCTTCAGCCTAGCATAGATCATTGAATCAGATTAGACCATTAGCTTCTCGCCTGCTAGCTTCATGTTTAAAAGTGACTAAGATTTCTGGTAATTTTCCCATTTAAAACGTGTCTCCTCTCAAGTTAGAAAGTGCAATAAGACCAACTGAAAATGAAACCTTCCGTTTTTCTAGGCTGGTTTGACATGGAACTACACTCTCATCTGGCGTAATAATCAAGGCAACTTGCAAACTACTGGCACTACTACTGCTTGTTGTCTATGGGACTATTTTCAGATGCTGCTTACGATATCACTGCGCCTATGGTACGTTTGCAAGTTGCCTTGATTATTACGCCAGATGAGAGTGTAGTTCCATGTCAAATCAGCCTAGAAAAACGCCAGGTTTCATTTTCAGTTGGTCTTATTGCACTTTCTAACTTGAGAGGAGACATGTTTTAAATAGGAAAATTACCAGAAATCTTAGTCACTTTTAAACATGAAGCTAGCAGGCGAGAAGCTAATGGTCTAATCCGATTCAATGATCTATGCTAGGCTGAAGCTAAAAGTTGTATCGCCAGACTCACAGAATGGCTGGATGAACAGGAACAAGGTAAATATCGATTGTTTTGCTCGAGGGGAGGTGGAAAATGAGCGTATTTCCAAAAATGGCGGAATATCCCTTTAAGTGGGATGTACAGTTGGGAGTCGTCTGCATAGAAGTGGAATGAAATATTGAATTTCCTGATGATGTTACCTAGGGGGAGCATGTACAGGCAGAAAAGTATCGGACCCAAAATGGATCCCTGGGGAACACCGTAGGACACAGGGGCAGATGATGATGTGCACTGGCCTATGGATACAGAGAAGGTTCTCTGGTGGAGGTAGGAGTGAAACCAGTTTAGAGCTATACCCTTAATGCCAACCCACTGTTCAAGACGCTTTAGAAGTGTGCCATGGTCTACAGTGTCAAAAGCAGCACTGAGGTCCAACAGGATCAGAGTGGCATTATCACCTGAGTTAAGGGTGAGCAAAAGGTCATTTGTCACCTTTAACAGGGCTGTCTCAGTGCTGTGACGGGCTTTGAAACCAGATCGAAATGGCTCTAGGATCTTTGTTGTGTTGAGGAATGGAAGCAGCTGTGTCAACACCACCTTCTCCAACATTTTTGACAGAAATGGCAGTTTTGAGATGGGCCGGAAGTTATTGGGACATTTAGCATCCAGATTATGTTTCTTGAGCATAGGCTGGACAACCGCATGCTTGAAACATACAGGAACGGTGCCGGTGGCAAGGCAAGAGTTAATGACTAATTGAATGGGGGGACCAATAGCATCAAAGGCATCTTTGATGATCTGCGAAGGGATAGGATCGTGTGGGGCTGTTGATGGTTTCATGTGTTTTACAATGTCCCATAGATCAGTGCAGGACACTGCTTGGAACCTGTCAAAAGTAACTGTGGGAATGGGTGAATGGGGTGAAGTGTCAGATACAACAGGTGTGAACTTTGCTCTGATGTGGTCAATTTTCTCAATAAAAAACTTCAAGAACTCTTCACAGCTATTGGTAGAAGCCTCTACCTCTGGAGAGACTTGGGGGTTTACAATTGAGTTTATAGTATTAAACAGGATTCTAGGGCGGTTGGAGTGTTTGTTTATGATATCAGAGAAATGCTTAGCTTTGGCTTTTTTTGCTGCAGCTTGGAAGTTGGACAGTGCATTTCTGAATATTTCTAGGGAGACTAGAAGGTGGTCTTTTTTCCACTTGCGCTCAGCTCTACGGCAAACTTGCCTAAGGTGGCGGGTGGAGATATCAAGCCACTGTTGGGGTTTAAAATTAGGCCGTCTGAATTTAAGAGGGGCCACAGTTTCAAGGATAGCTGAACAACATGTGTTGAAGAGTGATATTAGCCGTGTTCAAGTTCAACTCCAAATGACCTTTTGCAGCAACGAGAGCTGCCGGTGGCAGCAGGGGAGGGGATACAAACGCTGCTATGAAGTTGTACACTCTCTACTTCCCGTAGTGTAGACTTGGCTAGACTTGACCATGTGACGAATCACGAGGCACGGACCCGCACGGACCCTTGTGGATATGAGGCGGCATCTAAACACCTGCACATACGTCAGGGATATAAAAGCCAATTAGGGCAAAGACCTGACGTCATGAAGGGAGGGTCTAGGCTCCGCTGCTCTCCGCAGTACCTCCAGAGCGGCTGCTCTGCTGCTCCGCAGCAGCCTGGCCACGCCTTGCTCCCGCGATAAGTTGAGGCCATGTGATACCGACTGCCGAGTCGAAAACACACCCATCTAGACCATCGTGGACAGATTTTTAACCACGTGCATCTTGTGCTGCGCAGTTTTTGTGCTGCGCAGCCAACTTGAACGCGCCTATTAGCTCATCAGGGCTGGAGCAGGGATCATGGGCAGCGATGGAGGCTGTGATAGCATTATCCAAGTAACATTCAGAAAACTTACTTGCAGTAAAAGAGTTAATATGACGAGAGTAGTGGCCAGGGGATCTGGCTGTAGACAGTGAATTAAGTAGTTGAACATAGAACACAATAGGCATATGGTCAGAGAAGGATGCATCCTCAATGCTTAAGTTATCAATGGAGAACCCATGGGACAAAATCAGATCGAGTGTGTGCCCGTGAACATGGGTCGCCTGATTTATGTGCTGGAGGAGACCGAACGACTCCATTACATGGCAAAACTCGCTAACCAAAGGTTTGCCTGGACAACAGACATGAATATTAAAATCACCCAAAATCAACAAACGGTCGTAAGTTGAAGCAAAATGAGACAGAAAGTCTGAGAATTCTTGTATGAAACACTTGACGAGAGTTGATGACGCAACGTCCTTGAAAAAGTGGCTTGGAAGGACCCATCCTTGACTTTGAGAAACACCCGAATAGACCTCTGAAGTTCGCCTACAAAAAAGCTACCATCTTTGCCCAAATAAGGAGATCTGGTATGTTGAGATTTTTTCTATGGGAAAGTAATAGTGCGTTCTATTAACCTTCCGAGGACGAGATCCGAGGACGTTGCCTAGTGACACGCACGAGCACGCCCCCTTTCCTCGGAAGGCGCCCTCGTCTGCTCGTCGAACTCAGAGGAGACCGAGGAAAGTTTCCGAGACAGATTCCAAGATGGCTGCGCCCATATTCATTTGTAAATATTAACGGTTTTCATTGTGTTTGGACCGCTTTGGTGGTTTAAATGACGATTTCAATCACTACAATGCCTTACTGCGTCTGTATCACTGCCTATGGGAATGGAAATCGGCCTTGTTGTGAGTGCAATATTGAATGAAGACTTGTTTAACTGGTGTTGGTAAATGTAGCTAGCGTTGCTAACAGAAGCTAAACACGCCTGGAACTTGGCCAGTGCTTCCGCAAAACGTGACGTCTATGTTCGGACGCGCGAAAGATAAAAAAAACGGTTGAAGTGCAGACGTGACATCACACCCGAGATCCGAGGCATCTCGGAGAGCATAAACGAATGCACTATAACATGAGGATTTTCAATTATCGCACCTGTTAAACTCTCGCGGGGATGATGACATTGGAGATGCAGACGTTTCTCGCTACACAGTTTTGTCCACTGCCGTCTAGTGGATTCTGTGATCTTCGGTAGGTGAAGAGGGCACAGTTTGATCTTTGCTACCCCAGAGCTAACTTACAATGCAACTTACCATAGGCAGTCAGCTTCAATTAACTCCCGGATCTCCTTATATGGGCAAAGATGGCCGCTTTGGGTCCTTTTTGTAGGCGAACTTCAGAGCTCTATTACGACGAAGTATCTTGCTCCGCCTTAACAATCTTTGTCTACAGCAAGCCTCGAATATGAGAACCGTATATTCCTGAATAAATACATTTGTGAAAAATCCATATTTTACTCTAAAGTCATCTACTTTGAGTTACAGCTTCACAAGACCTGGCTTCAGGCCTCACTTGTGTTTCAAGGCCATTTCAAGTATAGAGGGCCAAGGTGTGGGCAGTTCCAGATGTGTTACCGACTGAAAGAGCCTCTATAATCCTTTGCCAGTATCACTGGCATAGAATTCATAGAATTCCTCAGACTGTCAGCTTTCAGTAGAGGTCAGTTTTTTCATGGTGGGCCAAAGTATGTGGGAGCAGTGCCCTCCTGAGTATGTGCAATGCAGGCAAGTCAAGAGACTATGGCTGATTTCCAATCTCTGTAAGGCTGATTTCCCATCTTATAAAACTGATTTTTCCATCTTGACATTCTGACCTCCTGAAGTTGCATCTGTAAGACAGGGGAGACGACCCCACAGCTGGACGCTCTTTGTGGTCAGGTTACCTGTTTGCATTTGACTGTCTCCATTGTCTCGAGACCACAATATGGCCAAGGCTCCCGGCCCCATGCCAGGCACACTTCCACTCCCCCCTCTCCACGCCTCTGATGAACTAATGTTGGAGTCTAAAATGTATCTGTTTCTTGACAAATGATAATGTATCTATGTTTGGTATCATTTTCAATGTCTCTGTGCGAGAAGTAAGAGGGTCTCAGTGGTACAATTGTAAAATAAGTGTAAATATGTTTTCTGGTGATCTAGGCGAAAATTGCCTGTGTTCTAATGAGAAACCTTCCACTCGCCTCTTTGTAATGATAAGAAGATCGTAGGTTACGAATGTAACTATGGATCTGTGAGACCGAGGGATGACCGTCACTATCCTTGTCGCTCGGACCATTCTGAGGCGTTCAGGGATAGGAGACTGACCCGGGAGCATTCTCTGCTATTTATTAATGCAAGTCGTTCTGCTTCCGGAGGTCATGGACATGACTATTTTGACATATGGTCTCGGTGATAGGCAGAATGAAAGTGATCATTCCTTTTTAGACCGTAGTGACGGTCAGAGTGAGGTCGAAACAGATACCCTGTGGAGGTCCAAGGTCTTTCTGTAGCCACAGCGTCTATATGTTAATTTCTAAGGTGGAACTACACCGAATGCCTCCTGAAAACGAGTTACTGAGAACTTTGGAAGTGCACAGGAAGTTTATTTAAAAAGACAAAAAGTTTACAAGCAGTACCTTCATAGAATCTCTCCGCCGAATCTTTTAATCAAGTCGCGATAAGCCGACTGGCGACTGACGAGCACGAACGAACAGGAAGGACAGGGGAACATATTGCAAAAGTAATTCCATAGGAAATATATGGTTTTACTGTCTACATGAGCATGATGAGTAACAAAGCTCAAAATGTTTGCAATATATCCCGTCCTTCCTGTTAGTTTGTGCTCGTCAGTCGGCTTATCGCGACTTCACCACAAGATGGCGCCCAGCGGAGAGATTCTATGAAGGTACTGCTTGTATAAACAGTCTTTTTAAATAAACTTCCTGTGCACTTCCAAAGTTCTAAGGCCGCGTTGAGACTGCAGACGAATCTGATTCAAATCTGATTCCTTCTCATATCCAATTTTTAGGACTGACTGTGCACACTGCCTTTAGCAAGTGTCCAAATCGGATATGGCTCTGTTCAGACTGGGTCACATTAGTAACAGATCTGACAGGTTGCTGTAGCAACAAAAGCAAACATTTCTGCCATCAGGAGGAAATACTTGCTAATTTGGTGTGATTAAACATAGAACAATACAACTAAGTGAGTGTTCATTGAATGCATGCATACGTGTGCGCATTTGCGCGACAGAAACCGAAACTAATCAGTGGCAAGCTCCGCTTCAAACTGTTGGAAGGCTATTTAATTATATAACGGCATTTAATAGAACAATGTGGATTCTTGCAACTTCCAACAGAGCAGAGACTGTATAAGCTCTATTTAGCATTGATGTTAAGTCACGTTTAATATAACATGCAAACCACATCCAGGAGGCACAGACGTGACATCCAACAACACAACACGTTCGTCCCATGATATGTGAAAAACAGGTGTTAGAAACAGCGAGTTAGCAATGTTTACAATGTTTACAACCATACAGCATTGGCAGCAATTGGCAGTAGCGTACAAGAGGCCTCACTTATATCCCAGACGCCACCGCGGTGCAAACCTCACCCACGTCCGCCACCGCCACATCATATTCCCATTCTCTATTACAAATTGGTGTGATGTTAGCCAGGACTGATTTGGTATGTTTGCATCAGATGGCAAACTTTGATCTGTTCTTGCTAGGTGTCCCTGGCTCTTGTCCTTTTTCGCTGCCAAAATGAAGATGCAGCTAAATAACAATAGATAAGAGATGGGTAGTTTCACGTCACGATTACGACAAGTGCTCGGCTTTTTCCGCACATCTCTGTGTACCTCAAAATATGAGATTATTCTGGACATGCCTGTCACTCAGTGGATGGGATAATTGATTGATTGATTGATTGATTGATTGATTTAATTATTTATGCATGTATGTATGTATGTACGTTTTTGGGCTTTTTCCTTTATTTGGATAGGGCAGTGAAGTTTGACAGGAAGTAAGAGCTGTCTTTCCTAACAAGTGCATGTGCAATGTATTTGTTTGTCATGCAGGAATTTCTGGCCAACAAACAAAAGGAATTCTGGATCGGGCTAACGGACAAGGACAAGGAAGGGGACTGGAAATGGGTTGATGGGACAGTCCTCACTACTCAGTAAGGCTAACCTACTCAAATAATAGTCCAGTCAAGGACTCTCTTTTATCCAGCTGATGATGTACATTGTCTGTTGAGACTGTTGTGTTTCTCTGTTGTTTTAGATTTTGGGATGAACTCCAGCCAACTAACGATGGTGGGAATGAACACTGTGCTGAGACCAGACCTCGTGCCTATATTACCAACTGGAACGATGTGCCATGCTCTACACCTAATATTTGGGTGTGTGAGAAAAGCAACACACTTGCAAACGTATAGCACAACAGCAGTAATTAAAAAATGAAAGCTTACTCAGTTGGTCAGTTGGTAGTTGTCACTGATTAGTTGTCAGTTTAATGGTAGTTTCACCACTGCTTCGCCGCTCACCATGCTTCAATGTTTTGTTCTAATATTCATGACACATTTAAACCTTTCCTTGGCCAAATGCAATTCTTCCTGTTGTGCCATCTTTACAATATTATGAGTATGAGAATTTATTCTTGAATTTTCCCCTTAGAGATCAATAAAGTATCTACTGTATCTATCTATCTATTTTCCTTTTAACATATTTATTTATGTATTTTTCAAATATATGGTGCCATTGTTCCTCCTTTGACATTTTGTAAAGGTCTATTAGCAGAGACATCATACTTTTGCAAAAGTAGCAGATAGGTATAGGACTCCTTTCTGCACTTGAGTGAAATATGTAGGCCCTATAGGGAATTCTAGAATGATGAGGCTATTTATGTTTGTTACTATAGTGTGATATCTGGACACTATAACTTACCTTATTAAAAAAAAGTACACTATGCAAGGTTTTCACCTATAGCCTACTGAATATGAATTTAACCTTAAGCCAATTTGATGGTAAACGAACTAGTTACAGGTGAATCGTTCACCTAATAAAGCTATACAGTTTAGAGTCTCCGCCGAGAAAACCAGCCGTGCATCTTTAAGAACAGTGTCCCAACAAATCTCATGAAACGTTACAGTAACTTGTAGATATAGTTCTTTCAGATGTCAATGGCAATTGATCGCCAAACATCACAAAATATCTCCGTCTCCACTGTCGTTGTAGCCTCAATAGCCATTTAACCTCCGAATCATATAGCCTGCCTGTAAAAATTTTGCTTTCAGAAAACTTTTTCACTGCATTTCGGTCATTGCTTTTACCTTACCGAAAGCCATGCAGCCTATTATGTATCCAACTGCTGCCTGCAGCCTACTTCCTAAACTTCAATGTTTTTGTTGTTGTTTTGAAAGTGTCACGAAACTAAATATTCTTCCGATACCTATGTTGTAGGACAATGTTCAACCTCACGCCCAAGTGCTTACATGTTTACGCCTACACCGTGGCGGCTTTTTTGAAAGGAGGAATATTCCCAGCTAGCACGCACACGTTGAATCAACGTTGACATTGGTTGACAGAGTTGAAGGTTGAACTGCGACGTTGATAACCCGGTGCTTCAACGTTGAAACCACGATAGGCCACCTCTGGACCTGACTGCATCCTTATGTAAAAAAAACGAAAAACCTGATCCCACAGTCTCTATTCATGTATTGTTGAGGTTGAGATTTTATCCCCAGAAGAGCGTTAGTGAGACAGAGGAGAGAGTCAGCGAGAGAGAGGATTGTGTCAGTGAGGGAGAGGAGAGGATCTGCGAAAGAGAGGAGAAAGTCAACTCATTGCATGGTTAGGTACATGGTTTTAAAGAGTTACACAGTTGTGTACACATTCAAGAGACCGAAAATGTTTGTGTTACAGCAAATGAGGTGGGCCGGTCTGGTCCAAATGCCAGGGACGTTTTTTTGTCCCAGTCCTCCCCTGGTCGCAACTCTCTCTTTCTATTGCTCTAGGCAAAACAAAGGCGCACATGGCTGACAGGAACTAAAACAGGGACAGGAAGTAAACTAAAGCACAAAGAAACCAGGAAGTGAACAAAACCCTCTACAAACTGAAAGATCCAAAAGACACCAGAAACACAATGTAACCTCAAATTAAAGGAGAATTCCGGTGTGAAATTGAGCTTAACTGTACCGAAACATGTTAAGGTGTACTCACACGTGTTTTAGACGCACTTTCACTCACCCCCAGCATTCCGAACTCCTCCGTTTTCAGCCTAGCTTACAGTAGGCTTGAAGCTATTAGATTGGGCATTACGTAGCCTATGCAGCTAAATCGCTATTTTTAAACCATTAAAAAGGTTCCAAGTAACTCCACACTGCATTGGTTGACTTCTGAGGGTCCTGACATTTAAAACGAGATACTGAGAACTTTGGAAGTGCACAGGAAGTTTATTAAAAAAGACTGTTTATTCAAGCAGTACCTTCATAGAATCTCTCCGCTGGGCGCCATCTTGTGGTGAAGTCGCGATAAGTCGACTGACGAGCACAAACGAACAGGAAAGACAGGGGGACATATTGCAAACATTTTGAGCTTTGTTACTCATCATGCTCATGTAGACAGTATAACTATATATTTCCTATGGAATTACTTTAGCAATATGTTCCCCAGTCCTTCCTGTTCGTTCGTGCTCGTCAGTCGGCTTATCGCGACTTGATTCCAAGATGGCGCCCAGCGGAGAGATTCTATGAAGGCACTGCTTGTAAACAGTCTTTTTTTAATAAACTTCCTGTGCATTTCCAAAGTTCTCAGTATCTCGTTTTAAATGTCAGGACCCTCAGAAGTCTACCAATGCAGTGTGGAGTTACTTGGGACCTTTTTAATGGTTTAAAAATAGCGATTTAGCTGCATAGGCTACGTAATGCCCAATCTAATAGCTTCAAGCCTACTGTAAGCTAGGCTGAAAACGGAGGAGTTCGGAATGCTGGGGGTGAGTGAAAGTGCGTCTAAAACACGTGTGAGTACACCTTAACATGTTTCGGTACAGTTAAGCTCAATTTCACACCGGAATTCTCCTTTAAGACACCAGAACCCTAAACTGTGACACTTGTGGCATGTAGGCTACAGTAGGAGCATTGATTTGACTCATCAGTGGCTCATCAGTTGCTTTCGTCACTGTTCTTGTCTAATAAAGGCTAATAATATGTACAGAAGGACGTCACCGACCTCACAGATCACAAGTTTGTTCCCACCTCCATTTCCTTCCAGATGCCAGGTGGTTGGAGAGGTGTTATTCTGCATCTGCAACTGCCCGTTATCTCTCAGAATGTTCTAAAACAAGTCTGCAACTTGTCTGATGTTGTGAAAATGTCTGAAATGTTACCATAGTCACCATTTGTCATCTTTGTGGAGGCCTTAGATAGAACGATGTGTTCCATACGAAAATTTTTAGGCCTATCTAAGTTTACTGTGTAGTATGTTGTGTGGCTGTATCAATACTGTGTCAGTAACTGAAACCATCCCTTGACATACAGAGAGAGACGCCTGATGTCTTGCTTTGGATCAATGTATTACTCAAACATACACTGAACAGATACGTTAGCTGTGAAATGCAGATCATAACACCAAAAAGCTAATATACACTGTATATACATATTTATACCTTTGCTTGATACATCATACTTTTCCTTCGCTTTGGACAAAAGCGTCTGCGAAGTCCGATAACCATAACCTTTTCTGCGTGGGGTTGGGGCCTAGAGTCTGCCTCTGCATTTGGGTCATTGTACAGATTCGGTGCTAAATAATTTGTGATTGATCAGGATGAAAAAAATGGATATCAAAATGGTAAAATGTTTAAAATTTGATGTGACAAAGTAATGTGTGTAGGCCTACTTGATAGATACTTTTCCACCATCGTAACATGAACAGTGTTCAGCCATACAACCCATTAACATTGAAAAAAATTTGACCAGGTTGAATGTGATGGGGTTGAAGATTAAGTTCATTTAGATATCAATTTAGATATTGTTATACTTCCTGGCTTTAAAAACAAAACACATACTGTAACTATGAATCTCACAGTCACACACAGTCACACATCTTGAAATAAATCTCTATTTAAATGATCTTCCCAGTTATAAAGAGAGATATGTAAAACTTTGAAATGTTGCAATTTAAGTGTAGTTTGATCAATGTTACAGTTATAACAGTAGAACAGCTTGGGACACTGACACTTCTTAAATGGCACGGTATCTGTCGAATTACCCATTCAATGAATTGCGCAATTTCCTTTTTAAAAAGCTATATTAAGCTGATGACTGTCCACCTTTTGGTGTTCGTATCGCATGCAGGAGTACGCAATAAGAGAGAGCAACCGAAGCACACAGACAGGCAGTAGCATTCATGGAGGTTGTGGACATGAATGTCTATCAAAACATGCCTCCTGGCCATCATAACGAGTGCAGAGATAACAGACATCATAAAGGTAAAGGACTCTGATGGTCCAAGGCAATTTTGTTCAGACGGCTAACGCTAGAAACTAGAAGGGCTGTGACAGGTCATTTTGACTATGACTTTTTTTTAAAGAAAAGAAAATGAGTTCTACTGGTGAAACTTAAATTCCAACGGTCACAATGACCATGGTAGTTCAAGTAGTTTTGGAATTCTAGTTTAGTGTTACATTTAAGATTTATCTAAATTATATTTGAAGCTTAATAGGCCTATTCACCTGAATTGAGAAAAATTGTAATGTTGTTGAGTTAGTGGAGTATGTTCTTGCTCTTTACTCTGGCAAGGTCTCCCAGAGTAAGAGTTAAAAAATATTTTTGCCACAAACTGTAGTGTACATGATGTATGGTATGTTTTTCAGAATGTGTGTTTTTCAGATTTTCAGTTGGAACAACTTTGTTTCTTGCAAATAGTAGGCCTCCTGAATGTAATGTGCATTTGACGACCAACCGACAAACCGCCTGTAATTTTCAAATCTGGGCTACAGCGCTGCTTAAATAAATAATACATTTAGGCTGACATTTTCTTCACTACATAATTGTCAATTAAGCATATAGCATAGTGGTTGCATGTGGTCATGGCAGGGAGTAGGGCTGATAGATTCAATTCAATTCAATTAAAAAAAAACTTTATCTATCCCCGAGGGGCAATTTCTCCATGCAGGCATAGTGACATATAAGACGCACGACAAAAGACAAGACAAAAGAGAGAACAGGACAGACAGGGGTGTGTGTGTGTGTGGGTCCCAGTCTCCTAGTACCAGAGAGAGGAGGAGGGGGCTGGGAGCATATTTGAGTTGTGGATCAACCTCAGTATGCTCTCTTACTCTCAGTGTTGAGTCTGATTGAATCTCTGGGGTCATAGACATACAGGACACATCTGTCTTTGGTATTGAGAGAAAAAAACACACAAAAAAACAAGGAGTCTTTTTTCTGCACAGGAGGCATCGGTCTCAGGGTGGTCATAGGAACTCTGGGGCTGTTGTGTGTTGTCTTGCTGACTATAGCAGTACTGGCGATGCTGTTCTTGCATCGCACCCTCTGCGCTTCTGAGAGAGACCTGTTGCAGACTAATCTCAAGATCTTGCAAAAGAATGTTGCTGTCTGGCTCTCTGGTCTCGGTGAGTTCCTATTTGCTTATAAGTCCACACACACACACACACACACACACACACACACACACACACACACACACACACACCATACCCCCCCCCCCCACACACACACACACAATATATACATTTTTAATTAGGCTACTATTCATTTATTATTTAAAGTTGAGCTGGCTCTTGAGCACAAGGAATTTATGGACAATGTGTTTACAGAAGCTGTCTTGACATTTAAGTCCTTGAAATGGAACAAAGTATTACATCTGCTCTTGTATTCCCATTTGATTCAGAGAGGCATCAGCAGGAAGGATGGATATTACACACACCTAGTGTAAGCCTATACTACATTTCTACTAAGAAGGCATCATGGTATGTGGCCAAATTGGACTGCCAAAAGAAGGACGCTAACTTGGTGATCATAAACAACATAGATGAACAGGTAGTGTGTGTGTGTGTGTGTGTGTGTGTGTGTGTGTGTGTGTGTGTGTGTGTGTGTGTGTGTGTGTGTGTGTGTGTGTATGTGTGTGTGTGTGTGTGTGTGTGTTTGTGTGTGTAGCAGCCAGGCTAGCCTCCTAAGAGCTCATTACAGAATTGGTGTGATGCTAGCCGGGCTAGCAGCGCTGTGCAAAACCCCGGGCACGCTGATGTCTCTGGCTCTTGCCTTTTTTTGCTGCTAAACCGACAATATTAGAAAATAAATGGGTAGTTTCATGATTAGTACAAGCTCTGCATCTCCCGTGTACCTCAAAATATGTGATTATCTTTGACAAGTCTGTCATTCAGTGGATGTATGTACAGTATGTATAGTATGTATGTATGTATGTGTGTATGAATTTATTTATTTATTTACTTATTTATTTAGGGCTTTTGCCTTTATTTGGATAGGACAGTGTATCTATATGGCTCTGGGACAGTGGAGTGTGACAGGAAGTCAGTGGGAGAGAGAGAGATGGGGTGAGATTGGGAAATGACAGCACCCCTCCAGATGGGAGGATTATACTTGATCACCTTTTCCATCTGACCCTCTGCCCTCACCCCCAAAAAGTCCAACTGCATTAACCCTCCATGGCAGAGCTGGCTTTAACAAGTGTATTCAATTTAGCATGCTTAATGTAACAGTACGTGTAGGCTATACCCATTTGATAAAATACATTTGCATGCACATCCCTCGATTTCTATACAAAATATTGTTGACTAAAGAACATATTTAACATATCCAAGTCTACACACCACTTATAAATGACATCGTTTTTGATTTGTTTGCATCATATGCAAGCGCAGGGTGATACTTCTCCCCATTCTAGTCCAACCCCAGCCTACATCCTTGTCAAACATCTTGTGCAATGTAAGACACATTTGTTTGTCTCGCAGGAATTTCTGACCAAAATTCAAAAGGAATTCTGGATCGGGCTAACGGACAAGGACAAGGAAGGGGAGTGGAAATGGGTTGATGGGACAGTCCTCACTAACGGGTAAGGCTAACCTTTTTTATGTACTAAAGAAAATAAGCACTGTTGAATGATTGAACCACTGGTTAGATGCTAAACTGCATTTCGTTGTACTGGTTGTACTTGCAGTATATTTTACAACAACAATAAAGCTCAATCCAATCAAATCTTATCTAAATAGTATCCAGTCAAATAATTAAAAAATTATCCAGCTGATGATGAACATAATAATAATAAGAATAATCATCATCATCATCACAATAATAATCATTATTATTATTATTATTATTATTATTATAATTATTAATAATACTTAGATTCAAAATACCTAAGGTTGCTTAACAAAAACAAAAAGAGGTTTAGGGAAGGGGGTGAGAATAGGAGTGCTGTTAGGGGTGTGCTGTGAACAGGTGTGCTGTTTTTTGAGCGCACGTATAGGGAGGGGGCACTGCTCGCTACTTAAAGAACAGTATCCAGTCAAAGACCCATTTTTTTGCAGCTCATGGTGTATATTGTCTGTTGAGACTGGTGTGTTTCCCTGTTGTTTTAGATTTTGGGATGATAAAGAGCCAAATGAGCCAAGCCACGGGGAGGAAGACTGTGCTGTGATCAGAGAACATGGCAACCTTACCAACTGGAATGATGAGTCATGCTCTGCATCAAGGCTTTGGGTGTGTGAGAAAAATCATTTTGTTGCCGGCCTCTCTCGGTGATTACCCTTGTACGTGATCATGCACCTTTTAAAACAGTAATTGAATTTGATAGGACTTGCTAGGTCAAATGTGTTTTGCCTGTCATTGTAAAAGTATAACAATATGTGTTTTTGATGCTTGATGAAATCTAATTCAGACACCAAAATAGGTTTCTGTGTAGGAAAAACATGTTGGAGTTTCAATTAAAGCAGTTCATAGCCCCACCTTGTGGAGCATATTTTTTTTTCAGCAGGACAGGTTTTCCGGAACCATTTGATTTTGTTGAAATTTCATTAATGCGTGTTGTCATATTATGAGTGAGATCATTTATTTTCTTATTTGCATACCAAAAAAATTGGACGGACACACACACACACACACACACACACACACACACACACACACTCAGATATTTTTTTCTTTACTATTTACCTGTGTTCCATCATACTTAGTATTGCTCTACAAAATTCCTTATAAATATATAGCCTATACATTAATAATACAAAATACATTTAATATTTCATAGATATTCGTCATCATTTACCTTCATGACTTTGCATACTTCTTGCATCATTAAAGACAACTTAACTATTTTCATTTGAATTGAGTGGAAGAAAAACAGCCAAAAAGAGCTTCAAGTGACAATGTCAAGTTGGTTGAGAGACTGAGCAAAATGTGTCTAATATATGTAAATTGAAAGTAAATAAAAAATGGGCTTTGTTTGCACTTTTTTTGCTTAATATGTGCTGTGTGTGCTATAACTTTCTGTATCGCTCTACTCTGTAAAAAAGTCAAAGTAAAGACAACATGAATAAGTTAGTGTGTCCAAACAGTTGACTGGTTGTGTGTATGTATATATATATACTGTATATATATATATATATATATATATATATATATACATATACAGTATACTATACTTTGAAATGTATGGTTATGGTTATGGCTATTTAGCAGACGCCTTTGTCCATAGCGACATACAAATAATAAACAATACAATAATTAAAGTAGGTATATAAAACTCCAGAAAATTCCTTGATTAGTTGAGTATTAATTTAACACATGTGGGCCAAAGGATGCAAGATCAATATTTTGTGAAAGAACACTGTATAAACAAGTGAAAGAGCATGTACTTTCTCATGGTGACATGATTTGTTAAAAGCCTTCTATGACCTGTCAGTCATTTCTTTCTCCCACTGATACACAGCAGCTTCTTCCATCCACACTCTGCAAATAGTACTCTGCAACTGAGTGAAAACAGCCATACTGTATTAGCAGAGACATCATAAGAGACTTTGGCATCAGCCACAAAATGCAAAGACAAATATAGCGCGATTATTTTACTACAATGCCATGACAAACTCTTGCACCAATATTGTGACAAACTTTTGTGACAATAGAGACCAAGTTTTACTATACATTTGTGAAAAAGTTCCGGCAATCTTGAGCGACAATGTTGCTACAATTTTTTTGACAATATTAAGGCACACTTCTTTTATGATGATGTTGCAACAACATTTTTGCAAGTTACAAAGAGAATTTAAACAATTATGGTTTACTTTAACTTTTCACAAAAAATATTTCAGAGAAATTTGAGGGTTCTTCTTTTTTCAGAACTAATATGACCATGACCCAAAGTGTGAATAGGTAAATTGACTCAAAATATTTTATTGTTGTAGTGCCCTCTAGAGTTGTGGCAAGGTACTTACAATCTTGTGAGATTGATGCCAGGCAAGGAACCTACACACCATGTTTGGTGCATGTGACCTACAGTTTTTGCTCTACTGTATGGCACACAAACAAAAGGACAAGCCGTGCAAAAACAACTGGGTTTGAGCAGCTGCTCTGCAGACATATTGGCTGTGTTTGACATTACAGGCTAGTAGTCCAGAAGAGAGAAAACTCAGTAGCACAATTACTTTGCAGATCGATTGTGGTAGTAAACGGGTAAAATCAGTCCTCATAGAGGAACAGTGGAACATATATTCAAGCAAAAGGCCACAGAAACAGTTCTTAACAGTCAATTTTAAAAATAATAGTGTTGTGTTAGCAGTGCAGCAGCACTGAACAAGTAGCTGGACTAGGTACTACAGTATACTTGTGCAGTGTATGTACCACACTGCAAATGACTTGGCAAACGAGTTACATCCAAACACAAATTTAAACTGAGAACCATAGCTAAAACAAACAAACAAACAAACAAAAAAATCACAGAGAGGCTAAATTAGAGAACAGAGCGACAACAAGTGTGACTTAAGTGTAAAAAAAGTGGGGGTAATACATACTTAGAGAAAAAGTGAGCTCAAAAGTTACTGGTAAGGTATAAACTATATGTCTTGAGTGGATCCACCAGCATTGAATCAGGTTACCACAGGCTCTGGAGAAGACACAATATGTGTGAAACAGTCCCATACTCTGAGCTATCATCCCCCACTGTTTATGAGTATGAATCTGGAGACCAGATGCTGCAGGAGGTGAAGTGTCTTTGAATTTGTGCTGTTTATGCATTTGGTGTCCACCGAGTTCATGTGCAGGTGGAGGCAAGTGAAAACTTTAAGACACCAGATTCCCTCAAAGCACACATGGAAGAAGAGTGAATAACAGTTCTGCATAATTTGACATTACAAAGAAATTACAGACATTGTTAACCAAAGCGACTTAAAACAATGAAGAACAATAAAGGTAGCCTACAGAGCGACTAGGATATTGGTGCAACAATAAGTGCTATTCCCATAGAATAGAATAACAGTTCAGGTGATGTCAAGGGAGGGAGAAGAGGGAGGGTCAGGAGGATAGGGAAGAAGGAGGTAAATGCTAGATCAAGCATGTCCAGTTGTAAGTAGTGCTAGGAGAGGAGGTACTCTTGGAAGAGTTGGGTCTCCAGTTAAACAATAGGGCAAGCAAGTGTGTCTTTTAAATTCAGCAGACAAAGATACCTGTTAAATTTGTCCCCCTGACTTTCCTCCGACATCAACATTACAGTATATCAACAAATGTCCTAGGACAAATCATTCATAAAAACTTAAAAAACAATGGGACAAGAGTCTGTAAAGGTGATATTGATATGTCATTACAGGCATTTTCCAACATAGCCTATTGTGAGTGAGGTGGTGGGCCTATTTCTCAGATCTAACTCCATGGATTTCATCTCATGAAAGAATACTGCTACGAAGGGGTAGAACCTTCTAGCCAGCTCTGAAGGCCCTCACTATTGCATTCTGTCATCAGATACTGAAGCCCCAAGAGAGTGGTTTACAGTGATCTTAGAACAGCTAAAGGGCATTGCTGGCATGATACAAATTGGCTTAGCCAATCATAATCGAAGACTGTGACTATCAGGGTTTTTTTTTTTTAAGTTGATAGACAGTAGGCCTACAGGGAGTAGTATTCCTCGTTAGTTCATCAATCAGTCAAATAAATAACACAAGGGATTTCTGCTTCCTTCAACTAAAACATGAGAGAGGATGACTTTTAGAAGACTTTTTTTTAACTGTGTCGAGGAACATCCTCTGAGTTTACTTTGCCCTCTGAATATCATGTTTTTGTTTGTAAAGTATATTTACTGTTACTCTAAGGTATCCCTCTGCACTGTAGCTTGAATGCTATTTCTCTTGCTTTGTATAAGAACCTCAGTTGAATAAATGCAATGCATGTCTATCAGCTACTTTAGTGACTTGGGTGTGCTATGGATGCTGACATGCATTTTGCTGTCTGATTTTCACTTCATGAAAATTGGAGAGAAGGTTGCGGGGGCAATGGGCAGATACAATGAAAGTCTCCGGATATAACTATGGAGGACGGTAAACAGGATTCCTCATGTTAGTAGCCCAAAGTAAAGGACTACATTTACAGTAATATAGGCCTACTTGAAGTGTCCTTAGTCTGTTGTTTCAACTGTTACTAATACGTAACTAATCTAACCAGTGTGGATGCTCTTTGTAATGTCTCATCGGTAGGCATGAAGTGATTGTTTCTTCATACTTTTTCATTTAAAGTGGACATTGGAAATACATGAAAGGATGTCTGAATTGCTGCCCATTTCTTTTGTCTAATGATCTACTTTTTATTACATTTCAAATAAACTTCTAATAACTGTCCAGAATGAAGGCCTACTTAGCTCCATGAGCAAAAGGATTCTCGCAGATTGTATAATCTTTCAGTAAGCTGAAAATATAATACAGTTTTAGAAATACAAGTATTAATGACAACACTGGAAATGGAGAGGTGTCGAGCAGTATTATTTCCCCAGAAGATTCGCCAAGATTGGATGATTCAAGCAATATCTGGTGATACTGAAATGTTGCTGGAGAGAAATGAGCTTTAATTTGCTCAAGGTAAAACTGATTTGCTTAAGATAAAATATAGGGTACTTATCAAGGCAAACTGGTTTGATGTAGAGATCGGTTGAACCACTATTACCATCATCATTACAACTAAGCTTCTGTATGAACTACATTAGTCCTGCCATAATCAAAGATATCAGATCTTCATGGGTTGGTTTCAGCCCTTGTGTTCTTGTGTTCATTAATTCAAGTGTATAGGCCTTTACATTATGCAATAATATTATCATTATCCTCGTTAACAATTTTCTTTCTTTAAATTGTTATTGCTAGATTTTTCACCATTCCGTTTACTCATGTTTTTCTACGTGAATGTGCAAGATACAGCTTAAAAAATGAGGTGAAAGTCCCTCAGTAATTTTTATAGAAAACAACTAAATGATTTTATTATTTCTATTATTATTATTATTATTATTATTATTATTATTATTATCATCATTACATGTGTAGGAGTGGCAGGCCTTTGTTGCACTACAGCTTACCATGCTCTCAGCAGCAGGGGAGAACTTCATTTGAAAGCCATCCCCTTTGGAAATGGAGAGTGGATTCTTTTCATTTGCTTAATTACCTAATTAACAGAAAGCTAATTACTTTGTTGTGTGCATGAGTGCATATGGAGAGGGTGTTACATAACTGATAGTAATCCTCAATTAATTTGTTTTAAAGCGGCACTCTATCAAGCCAAGCCAAAATCCACGGCGCATCGGCTTCGGCACATAACAAGATGTCAAAACAAGCGAGACAAAAACACTTTTGTCTTAGACTCCACATGGCTTACTACACCAGTACACAAATATGGATCAGCTCGCTCTTTGTTAAGTGGTGAACTTTGTAGGCTGTTTAATTGTCTTTTGAATGTGTGTTTGAATTAGTGTCACTCTGGGGATTCTGAATGAGGAATGCACATTACTGTGAAAACGACAATCAAATTTGCAATGTGAGCTGTTAAGATGATAAGATTGATATTCTTCATGTTTAGATAACACTGTAGCATTTCTATTAAGCTTTGTTTTTTTAGTCCTTATGCTCCTAACATAACATAAGAAATGCTTTCAGAGAGGCATGATTCAGTTGAATTTGCCTGAAGTTATTTATGGATAACCACCTACAGTATCATACACAGCTTTTTCTCTACTAGGCCTAGGCTATGATCATGCAATTCTGAACTAGAAAAAAACATGACTGATAGAACTACAACACAGTAAGGGATGGATAATGAATGTTGCCTTGATGTCTACAGGCAGAAAATTACGTTGTTGAGTTTTAAACGGCAAATTGGGGCACGTTTTTAAATTGGGAGATATATGTGGCACCTTCACAGCGACTGTGAGTCAATGTCCGGCAGGTGTCGCTATGTACTAAAGGAATGGAATTTTCAGCACACAAAACCACAGGGACACTACAAGCTGCAGCCAATGTGCATAAGCTACCAACCATCGATAAAATTATTTTCTCGTAGACTATAATTAAATGTCCTGTGCTCAATAGACCTTGATCAAGGACAACAACTTGAAATCACATTTCATTAAATAGCTTTTGATACAGATTGTGAGTTCCTGTTCTCGAGTTTTTTCCTCTATATTTCATTATATTACAAAATGTTTGGCCTAAAAAAAAAACAGGCTACAAATCAACACAAGCGTGGACTCTGTAAAGTTGTAGGCCTATTTTTTCAAGTGGAGGTAGTATAGTCTACAACGTGGATAGGCTATGGCTGCTGTAACCTGTAAACAATCTCAGTCTAGCCTACTGTTTCAGCGACCAGTGATCATATTCAAGGGAGAAAAAACTTTCAGCTGATTTAAACTTCCAAAATGTGTAGCCTATAATAAGAGTTTAAACCATCGACCAGAATTTGATCATTGTCATTATTCGTTTGATTAGATTGTCATTCAAAAAATAGCATAGAGTATAGGCTATAGCCTACCCATGAAGAACATTGTAGCCTATGCCTCACATTAAGAACTTGAGCTAATGCACCACTTTTAATGACTTTACACCAACACTGATTGAACCAGGAGGACATTCATTCTCACTGACAACTAGACTTGCTGGCATAAGGATTTGTCCTTCTCCTGAACTTTCACCTTCCGAACTTGCTCCGATTCATTGGACAAAGTGCAGAAAAGGGGGAAAAAGAGCCCCGTTTGCCTCAGCTCTAATTATCCCGCTAGCCCATGCCACTTTCACGTTTTCAATAATACTTTTTAGCTTGCCGGCCATTTCTGCATGGACATGCATGTCGCATTTTTCGAAACTAAGTGGTCAGACGGTCGCTAAATCCATGCCTACTTTTCTTTTACATGTTCAATGAAGATCTGCAATGAATGTTGTTTACCCCAGCAGGTGGATATGACGTCATGCGGACTTGCAACACAAAAAATAACAAACATCCAAATCCGCGATTCCCTTTTTCTTTCAAGGCGCATTAAAGTGTAATAACATCAGAAGGATCGCCCCTCATATTCCAGACAGAAGGTGGTGTGAAACCGTAGAATCCCTCCGTGAATACAGCGGGGATCTCTTGTTTCGCATCAAGAGTTAGTTCCCCGAGCGGAGTAATATTGTTAGTATTTACTGTCGTTGTTGCATGCTTTCTTGGTATACAAGATCGCACGTATAGTTGATTATTTCAAGACCAGAATTGCGCTTGCTGCGATTATCAGCCACAATCGAATTCCGGTAAGTTGACCATGCTCTCTTGCTTTTTTTTACTCTTGATGCATCCTTGTTTGTGCACATGCACATGGAGTTTTGTCTTTGTTAAGACAATGTTTCGGTTATTGTTTCTTATGGTGAAACAGAGTGATAAACAACAACAACCCAATTAACTGCGGGCAGGAGGAATTCATGTCAGGTGTCTTCTGCAGTGGTCTGTTCGGTCGCGGTATTTTATTCCAATAGGTCAGTGATTCAGGAAAAACAGACACGCCGCGACTCATTGCTACTTTTCTGAAAGTTAGCTAGCTCGTTAGCTAGCAAGTTGTTGCTCTCGCATCTCTCTTGGGTCCATATCTTGATGAAGTGTTAAAACAGTGTCCAGACGATGTGGAAACGGATACTTCCACACAGATAAGCATGCATTTGTTTTGAAACGTGTGTTGCAAGTTTGAAACTGAAGATGTGCATTCTGGGCTAAGTAGAAAAGTTTCATACCCGATTTGTTGGGACCATAACCAGGGATTAGTGGCTGGCCCCACGTGTTGTCCTTTACCACAAACATCGGCAAACACCACATTTCTGACAGCATAATGAGCAGGGATTGCAGAATTTGTACGATTTATGTTTTGTTTCCCGTATGCCTATATTCTGTTAATGATAGAATATAGTTTTGCTTTGGAAAAGAAACTATGACACAACATTGTTCGTATGTTGTTTCGTATGATCTGGAATGCAAGTGTGAAACAAAATTCATTTTTCTTTAAACTTTTACTCTACGTGCGAATCTCCTAGTTTACTATTAACACGCAACTCATTTTCGGAATAACCATCGCTCTTTAGTCATAGAATTTATGTAGCGATTGCAACACGATTCATTCGCAGAGTTCCACATTCTGTGCCTGTTGTTTCTGGTTTCCACGCAAATGTTGCTATTTAGACAAGATTACAGTTCTTTCCTCTGAGTTGACCTTCAGACTGTTCTGGAGAACTTTTACACATAAATGTTATCGCAATTCTTTCTTGAAACATGCATTTTCAATCTAATACATAGTCGTTACAGTCTCTGCAAATGATAACAAAGGTTGGAGACTTAACTTAAAGTTTGTTTTGATATTGCAAAGCAACTCATGTCTATTTTAGGCTATGCATCAGGCTACTGCCAACAGATTATCAGATTACTCCCAATAAATTAATTTGCACATAATTAGGGCGAGATTGCTGACATTTATATGTAGTCTAATTGTTGCTTTTTGTAATACTGTTTGCCGAGACATTGGAATGGCTACCAGAGTGTCAACAATATGCTTTGCAGGTTATTCATTATATATAGGCCTAGTTAACATAGAAAAACACATAACATGAACAGTATCTTTTTCTATATTTGTATACCACATTCTACTTAGCCAGAGGAAACTGGATAGTTACAACTATAAATCTGCCTGTGATTACTTGTTAAAACCTTTTCACTTTCATATTTTTTTAAAATAAATTTTCCATCCAATCCACCTTGCAACTATGGTGAAGTGGATAATTCTCCACACATAAAGGGTTAAGATACATATAGACACATGCACATGGTGGTGGATTTCCTGGGACCTACAGTAGGCTATCTGAACGTCACACTTTTCCCATTGTTGTCCTTCACAATTATGCTGAAAAATAAAATAAAAGGCAACTGCAGCTTTAACAGTTAGCAGTGGCAGAGCTCACTTTTTCGTCGGTCTTTGGATTAGGCCAGTCATTGTCTGAGGGGGGAAAAACACTTTTTTGTCAGAGAAGTAAAGTAAACAGCCTCCAACAAGCGAACCTTGACAACCCAGATTAAGGAAAACACTGGAGATCAAACAGCAGCGCTGCTGGGCTGTTGTCATGAGCTGCCTGGGAGAGAGCGAGGCTGCAGACTATTTGAACAGGCGTCGGGGTTTGTGTGCTCACTTATGCAGAAATGGACCTTCGCAAATGCTGACCCAGGTTTAAAAGAACAGGGTGAACTTTCTTTGAAACTCTCCATGCCTGGTGTTTAGCTTTACCTCAGCCTCAGCCCCAGCCCTGGCCTGCCGCTCCTCCTGATTATTCTAGTAATGGCAAGCATAGCAATGCATCAGTGAGTCCTCACAGTTTTTTTTTTTTTTTTTTTTGCAAGAACCGTTAGGGCATCTGATGTATTCAGTCCCTTATCATGCAGTGAAACACTACTTGAAATACATTTAGTCTAGTGTTTTATTACCTTTTTGGCCTTAAGTTGTAATTATTTGGCTATATAAAATAGTGTACGGCGCTGTGTATGAGCTTGTTTTCTTCAGGAAAAATATTCTTTATGGCTATTAATAGTTTCACAGTCTTAATGTTCTGTTCATGCAACTTTATAGAATCTGTTTGATCTTTTCCTGAGGTAGAGTTTTGGACAAATATATTTAACAATGCAATCCCATTTGATTTCTAAGATCAGACTGTTAATAACCAATTCAAATGATATATTTACAGTGCAAAAAAAAGTAGAATTTAATTAATGTAAAAAACAAATCCTCAGAAGAGGTTATCAGTTATGTGTCGCCAGTGTGAGTTTGTGGCATTGTGTTGAGCCAGTGGTGGCTTTGAGAGATGGAGGTTGTTGTGTCCTTTCTCCAGCGGCGTGATCAGGCAGATGTTGTCTCTCAGCGCCGTGTCCTTTCACACTGTGCGCCCCACGACAAACAGACAGGTCATTGGTTAAGGAGTGGTCAGCCCGCAGGTGAGATCTGAGCCGTGTCTTCTCCTGTCGCCATGGAGAGGAGAGAGTGTGAGCAGTGCTCCTCTGCGTCTATACTACCTTGTGATGCTCAGCTATTAATCTGTCCCCATGTACAACACTGATTGCCCACGGCACACTGAGTATTTAAACACAAGTGCATATTTCAATGCACAATGCTGCTGTCTTGCATAAAGCATCTTGAACATATTTGCATATAGATATTAATACATGAAGAAACTTTGCAATCATGACCGTCCATGCAGGCACATGATCTTTCTTCAGATCTAAATAAAGAATGGAAATGAATGCAGTGAGCACTTCTATTTGTTTCTTGAAACTCTTACGAGCCAGTGTTTTTTTTTTTTTTAATGCTGTGGTAGTCTGTGGTGTTCAGCCTTGTCTAAGTATACCAACATAAATATTGTTTGTAGAAACAGACAGACTGTACACGGTGTACATATGGGTATGCCCGGTCTACTCTGTGTCTGCTATCAGTTTGTGAAATGTTGAGACACTAATGTGGAGTTGGGTAGGAACACTCTATAGTCACGTAGTCATATGAGCAACTTATTCTGAAAGTGAATGCATACAAGCAAATGATTCATTTCGTGGGCTCTTGCTATGTTTCAGTGTCTACTAAAGTGACCCGTGGATGTTTTGTCTGCAACCAAACACCACAAAGATTTCGTTCTGTAATATACATGTAATTACAGTAGGGGACTAATTGACACATTGAGCTAAATACCAGGAAATAGTCATTAGAATTATTTTAAATCAAATTAGTCTACGTGCTTTCTGCGGCTCTGATTGAAAATACACTAGGTTGTATGGATGCTTATCTTGAACAAAAATAGGGAACTAAATTGAAAATACTGATTGGACTCATGTTTCCTTCCTTTTCATATTGTGTAATTTTGTCCTGTATTCCATTAGCCAGATGTTATAACTTTAAAAAGTAATTTAAGTCATTCAAAGTAATTCACCAGTAATTCACCAGTAATTCACTTTCTGTCTTGTTTCTTTCCAGAATTGTGATAGAAATAATATGTTCAATATTAATATGTTTAATATGATAATTTGTATCAACCTGTTGGTTGTTGTTGAGTTTAAACAAAAAGAAAACAAATGTGCACTCTTGCATTCTTAATGGAAGCAAATCCAAATGCATCTCATTCTGTGTTTGCAAAATGTAAAGAAATTTCAATGTGAATTTGTTTTTATTGATTTAAGACTCAAAAGACTTTATTTACCATATGTACAAGCATGGAGAGTATGGCACACAGGCATTTTTGTGCAAAGCTCTTATAGTCAGCATTTAGAAGAAAGATGCAAGTGAATAATGAATAGAGAATAAATAGACTAATTTATTAAAACAAAACAAAAAAAACCCCATTAAAAGCCCATATCTGGACAAGTTAAGAAGTGCCCCTAAGTGAGCATATGGGGGGGAAAGTATGTTCTCGGACACGTTTGTGTGAGATTTTGTGAATAGAAATCTGAAAATGTATGAAAATCATCCCTCATCCTCTGCCCTCATGAGCTTGTCATTTCTTTACCATTTATTGTCTGTCCATGACAACTGCACATGTTTGACATCATGATTGTGGACCTTTGATAAAAAAAAATCATTTCCTGAATCCTGGTCATTTGGTCATTTTTTAAATGTAGCTTGCCAGATTAGTTTCCAGTGTAACAGTTGAAATGGGGCAATTGTTTTTGATTCTCTCCAACCAACTGTTTTGCGAACAGCTGGCACAGAAGCTGAGTGGTTAGATAACTTTAGTTAGGTGTCAGTTGCTGATGTATCGATGGTGGAAGATCAGATTTGACATACTAGCATACATATGAAATGGGACAGTGTCAAAGGTTAGACATGTGGCTGATTTATATTGTGCCCATACCATTTTCTTTGACTTGCATCCAATACTGCATACAAGGCCCCTTATATGTTGCAATATGATGACTTGGACTTTTGGACGACACTCTGGTTGTTGCTGTGGCAACAACACCCACTTTTTATCTGCCATTGTTTTGAGCTGACCACACCTCAATTATACGATAATGAAGTGTATTATTTATGAATGACACTGATTTTTGGATTATGTTTTTTTTTTTTCATTGAAAATTATTTGCATCATATCAGGAAGTCGTCCACCCCATGTCACAAAGAGTCAACAATAACTCAGCTGTGTTAAATTAGTCTTCACTGGATATAACCGATGTTATTTACCAGCACTTGGTCAAGCCAAGCTTGATCCTGCATTCAGGCAGCCTATAGTTGGACAAACAGAAATATTAGCCTAGTCTTCTTTACTGACATATTGCTCGATTCGTTGCCAGTTACATCACAGACAACAATCAGGAGCTTGTGTAACCATTTCCATTTGATGAGGAACATGAGCAGTTGTTAGTAGGAGGATGTGGGTAATGGAGATTACTGGGACCATTGATTTGTGATGGGGGTGGATTTGCACAGCTCAAGAGTTTCTTCCTGATCTTACCTGCAACTTGAAGGTGAACAGAAAGACTACTTTATTGTTCACGTAGGGTTACTGTTGGACTGCAGGGCTGTTTGAGTCCATTTTCTGAAGAACACTAAAGACTAAACCTGACTCATTTCGTGATTTGAAACATGTCTGCCTTTTTTCATACTGAAATCTGAAAGTTAGCAGCAAATGTTCTCTCTCTCTGCAAAATATTTTGCCATGGATCAGCTTAAAGGGAAGTTTGAAATGGCTTTAAAATCAATCACTTAAATCTTAAGTGAGTCTTTGTAGTCATTTGTTATTTTATTGTTCGGGTCTGTAATGAATTTATAATCAAATTCTTGTGAATATCCAAAGTCACATTAAACAAACAAACAGAAAAACAATAGATAAAACAGAATAGTCTTCGTTTAATTAGAAACATGGGTAGATGACATGACGTGGCTTTTTCACCGTCACAGAAGATAAAACACAATTAATTTCACATTTTCACATTTTAAAATACTGTAAAAGGTTAAACATTTTCTTGCTTTACATGAATTTGTTGTTTTAATACCTGAGTTATTTATCGCTTTTCAGAACTTTGAGCCAAACCTTACAATTGTCCTATGGTGTGATGGTAGACAACATAATCATATAAATATTAACTTTTATAAATAGAGGAAATAATGTTTCAAATTTTTAATGAACGCTCCTGGCATAATTGTGCAAGTGTCTATTTTACTAAGTGGCAATCACTTTTCCCATACATACATTTCTAAAATGGTAGGAACTCCGTAAAGTTCGTCACAGAAAAAAATGTCCTTTGGTGTTATGCAATAACCTGATGTTAAGTTGGCCAAAATCATGGACAAATACATTTAGTTGAAAGACCCCATTCAAGGTCATGTGACTGAAGACCCCAATGAAGCCCTGGAGCAGTGAACATGGTGAGAATTTCTCTCAAGAGTTGTTCAAATATTCAATTATGTTTTCAGACCACTGAAGTTGTTAAGTTTTTTTGTCCTTTGGTGTGACACCCCTAAATGCCATTTTTGTATTAAAATTTGTATTTTTAACAGCAGGACTATGTAATATTATGCAAATGCATGATGCCAGTTGCTAATGACGGCTCAGTTAGTATTAGCATGGTCATTAACTGCCACAAAAGCTTAAATGTCCTTTGGTGTGACAGGAAATGTCCTTTGGTGTGACACTTATAATGACTTAAATTCAAATATTTATTGCTATTTTAGAGACGACATACAATGTTCTGAAGTGTTACTAAAGCAACTATAATATAAAGTACATGAATCTAAAACTTTTTTTTTTTATAACAGAAAGAACCTCCCTGCAGGACCTGTGGCCCAACCTGCCCTGGAACTTCCAGTGTTGCCACCAACGAATAGAATGTCATTGTAGATAATTGTGTCAAGTATGATTAAAAACTGCTCTAACAGCTGAAAAAACAGCCTGACCAGCTTAGGGTGGTTTGCTGGTTGACCAGCTTGTTAACCAGCTTGTTTGACCACCTATGATGGTTAACCAGCTATAGACCAGCAAAAGTCATGCAAAAACATACCTGCAGCTTACGATGGTAATTCTGCTGGTTTTGCTTGTCGTACCATCTCACGCTGGTCATTTTAGTTGGTGTTGCTGGTCTACATTACTGGTTTTTACTGGTCATGCCAGCTTATGTTGGTCATACTAGCAAACCAGTATGGCCATCTTACACCTACAATGTCAAGCTTGGCAGGCTGGTCACCAGCGTGACCATCTCACACCAGCTGTATCCCACACGACAGGCTGGTCACACCAGCATGACCAGCTTCCTTAGATGGTCACGCCAGCATGTCCACCTGGTGGCCTAACCAGTTATACCAGCAAAGACCAGCAATAGCTGGAGGAAAACCAGCAAAAAACAGCTAAAACCAGCTACCAACATCAACATGGTTTCTTGCTATTTTTCAGTAGGGATGTTTTAGATAGAGTGTACTTCATGAATGTAACGCAATGTTTTAAAATGGAATTTCCCTATTGAGGATTATGGTCCCTCTTTTGGCGATCAAAAACGGATGGTCAGAAGCACAACGTTTATAGACATTAAAGGCATGGCAGTCCACATTAACTAATTTAATGGTGTGATTTTGTCAGGTGCTGGACACAAAAGGGTTGTTCTTATGTCTCTTAATCAGTCATGGGTGTGTTTTGGGCGTAACATCCTTTAAAACAATGAGAATAATATCTATCATTTCCTTCAACAGCAAACAATGCAACTTCACACAGCAGCACATTTGAAGGAATCTGCATGCACACAAGACTATATGGAACAGGGATTCTACTAAACCTTGCTTTACTTGTGACTAGCAGAGTTTAGCCTACATGCATCTGCACTCACCTATTATTTGAACTCATAGACAAACTGAAACTTCACCGTGGTTTCATAGTCGACAAATTAGTTCAACACAGTTAAGTACTATTACTATTGACTGACAATGGGTTATCATCAAAAAAAATAGCCTGGAAAAAGCAACACTTATCCAACAAATGTCCTCCTTTATCACTGTTACAATAAACACTACATATATTCTGACTCACTTCATGCAATAGCTATCTTTGTCCTTCAGTGTGACATTTTGTCCTATAGTGTGACAAACATAAAACAACAGAAAAACATCCTTAATTTCAAAACGTACTTTAAAAAAAGCCAGGTTTGGCATGAGGGGAGCTCCAATAATGGCTCCTCTTAGATAGGTACAATTTCAAACAGTTTTGTAAGGTTAGCGGAAAAAAATGTATCGACATTCATAGGAAAAAGTCAATCAAGTTCATCTATTCATGGTGAAAATGATTGTAATTAGAACTTTTATGTGAAATAAATATAATTTTAAGAAAAGAATGATTTAATAATGTGAACAATTCTGTTTCATGTATTTTTAAATGTTATTCAATATCATTTCTTAGTACTTTTTAAATGTCACACCATAGGACACATTCACAGTGCAGATGAGTGTAAACGTGGAAAAAATAGGTGAGGTCATTGACGAAATGAGTGACCACTATTATTTTCAGAAACTACAGTTTCCATACTACATAAATATTTGTATTTTTTCTTTAAAAATTATGTTTTCCAAAAAAAACACTTTTTCTTGGCCAGATGTCAACTACCCACATGCTAAAAAGCATACCTGGCTTTGTGGCTTCTACCTTCTCAGGTAAATGAGTTCTGTGGTTAACGAACCCTGACGGGAAGATTCATATCAACACTCAGTGAGGTTTGCTCATTGACATTTCACACGTTTCCCACGTATCTGGAAAAAACCTCAAAACAATGATTTGGAAAGATGCTCATAAGCCCGCCTCCGGCAATTGAGGTACAGGCCAATGTAGACGGCAGCTTCTGTTACATCTCTGGGAGAAAAAGAAAGTATATCAAAGTAATATGCATTGTATACATATATGTGATACAATGTTATAGATGTTTCTGACCTTAAAGTAAGTAATGTATTGAAACAAATCTCAAAATGACCATGATATGTCAACAGAGATCAAGGAAGCCCACACTATCTTCTCACACAACTACGGTGCAGCCTGTATTTCACAGTTTAAAATTGTATTCACCACTCACACATTTTGTTCATATTTGGTTGGTGTTTTGGCCTGCTTGTGCCACCCAACATCCACGTTGCCAGATTAGGTAGGTGAACAAAGCAAGCAACCTTATGGAGCCTTATGGATCGGATTTCACAAATGTTCTTGAAATTTTACAAATTCAAGGATTGCACTGATTTCTAATTACTCAAATCTATCTGCAAAAATGCAGACTATGAATTTGTACAGTGTTTACAGATTGCAAGTGTGTTATTATTAACACATAACATAATAACACAACTTGACAACAATTTTAACTGCAACTTTTGAAAATCACATTTGGCTACCTACCACAGTCCTAACAAACCCTTGCAAGATCTTTGTGGGATTACTAGCCCATATTTCCATTGTGTAAATGGCAGGAATAATCAAGATATTATCCCAATGCGATTTTTTCCCTCTAAAAATCACTAAGTGTAAGTTATCTAGATATAATGATAAAGTGACTGCCTCTTTAATCTTGCTGTAGTCTGTATCTAGGGATGCTATTTCTATGCCGTTTGATGTAAATTGTGGAAGGATAGTGCAAATAATTCCAAATAATTAACAGCAAACTCCAGGGGAGTTTTCTTTTTGTCCAGTGCTAAAGCCATGTACAAGAAACCGTCCCCTGGAGATCCTGATGAGTAGATACATTAACATGTCTACTGGTCAAACTTGCCGTGCTTTGACATTCTTTTGTATCAGCCATGTACAGTAGGCCAGCTCTTGACATGAGTAGCGAAACACTATTAAACAGTCCGCTCTCGCCCAGAAGACATTAATGAAGCCTAACTAGGTGATTGGCTAGATAAGCCGCAGCAGCTCGGTGGATTCCACAGCCTTGGGTTGTTGCCCTGGCGTGATCTCCTCCAGTGGTGCACCTCCCATGACAAGACGTGGAACATGGCAGGCCCTGCTTCTCCATCACATCACCACGGCTGGGAGGGAAGTTGCTCCCCTTTGATCTAGCCTCTCTTCTTCTTCTTCCTCCTCTTCTTCTTTCCTCTTTGTCTTCTTTTATATATGTGATGTGTGTGTCTGTGTCTGTGTGTGTGTGTGTGTGTGTGTGTGTGTGTGTGTGTGTGTAAGTGTATGGGGTGTGTGTGGTGGTTCGTGGATCGCTACAGCTTGGAGCTGCCACTCAGGATGTGATAAGCCATCAGAATACAGAGATCAGAGCCAGGAGTTCAGTAGGCCTACTGTGATTGAGTGGTGCTGGCATGGGGTGCTGTTGCAGTGGGGGCATAACAGGAGGAGCCACAATACTAATTGTGTTGACTGTGTGTGTGTGTGTGTGTGTGTGTGTGTGTGTCTCTCTCTCTCTCTCTCTCTCTCTCTCTCTCTCTCTCTCTCTCTCTCTCTCTCTCTCTCGCGCGCTCTGTCTTCTGAGACAAACAATAATTTCTCTGTTGCTGAGCTTCTTGTTTTAAGTTCCCTCCCTGGGAACTATGGGATTGCACCCTGTCGGTAGCGATATGTTCACAATTAAAACGTGTTTAATAAGGAAGCTGTTGTGCATATTAATGACCTTATGAGCACTTGTGTACTAATTATTTTGCAAATTGATGCATTTTTCAATTGAATCTCAGCGTGAATTCAAAGGACCCACGACTGATGAAACTTCTTTTGAAGTTCAGCATTTGTGTGTGTGTGCGTGTGTGTGTGTGTGCGTGCGCGCGCGTATGTGTGTCTGTACGTACACGTCTATGTTGTGCCTTCAACATAATAAAAACTACACATTAAAGATCTCCCTCTTCGTTTTGATCCCCGCTGAAACCGACAGCTTTTAATTGACTGGTTGTTGCTTGTTTATTTGATATATTTACCCGTGCGCCTAATGGGAGAGAGTCTAATGATCACACGCAGAATGAAGCCAACCTGACTGTTTAAGACTTCGAAACAGGGAGACATCCTACTGCCAGTGTTGCGACTTGAATGGAAAGAGCAGAAAGGCAGGTTTCTGACTTGTTATCATTATTAGCCCTTTTCACAACAGAATGATAGGCTAGTCCACAGGTCCATAATCACCTCGAGAGAATGGTCTGCCCATTATTCAAAACACTGTTATTCCACTATGCAAAATTGTCAGGTGATAGATTGTTCATGAAAGCATTAGCAAATGCCTGCAGAGCTTCTATATGGTTTCCATTTAGCCACATCTACATATTTAATGGCTTTTGGCACATCTTGACATTTGTGCATCTTGAAGTGTTGCTATCTTAAAACTGTTGTTATCTTAAAAGTGTCAGTGGAACAATGGAACACTCCTTCATACATGAAATAAAAAGTGTAGCCGATTAATAAAAAACCTTGCTGGTTGATTTGACAGTCAATTCTATACCACAGATTATTGTTTGTGGGTTTAGGGTTTGTCTATGTTCCCCCAATTCAGAATATCAAAAAGATATCATGAGAATATTTGAATTTTGTATTCCCCAGTATACCTTTTATTGACCACTGAAGTTTCAAAATGAACAGTTAGCATTTTGGCTACATCCACTTTTTTGCATTTGTATCGCAAAATGTCCACACAAGTCTTTTCAGCTCCATTTAAGAATCAAGCTAACATGCCTGGAAATCTAGATTGGATCCAAAATTGGCCGAAAGTTCCCCTGCTCCGCTTGCTCCCCTCCACTCCACCACCATGTTTCATGAGAAATGCCCTGTGTAGAGAAGCCCTAATCATTTTTATGCAGGTGAACTCCTTTCCACATCAACTGAAATTATACTTCAGTTTAAGCACTCATTTGTTAATGCCTTGTATATGGAATATGACACATTTATGTAGGCTACCTATAGCATGCGTTCACCCACACACAGCTTGTTGCACTGTATGCTAAGAACGTTCATTGCAAAGGAACTCAAAAGAATGATTAGATCTATTTTTCAAGGCAATCAGGGGTTCTGAAAGCTTTTTTGTCACTGATGGTATAAACATCTGTGAATGAAATTATTCTTGAAGTTTAATGTCCAGGCTTAAATGAAATGGTACACTGTGTGTATCTCTGTGTGTTCATGATGGGTCACGACAAGGTAGTCTGGTGCAACCTTTGTGTGTCTTGTTATGTAGTGGTCACGAGGCTGAATCTGACACTGTGCAATAAGGGGGAGCAGAATTAGTGTTCATAGTGAGGATTTGCCACAGTCGCAAGTCGGCTCTCTCAGTGACCAAAATGTTCGTGCTGTAGGAGCAGTTTCGATAACACACACTTGTGGAGGAATATTAGATAGGGATTGTATGTGAATCATGCATGTTGTTTATTCTCTCTGCTTCACAGTCATTTGTGAAGGAGAGCAGAGGCAGCTACGCTGAGCTGACCTGTACAACGCGACTCATAACGCAGACCATGGGGGCTGAGTGTTTGGGACGCTGTTGTTTGAGGCAGCTGAGCTGCAATGTCGTCCTGTGTAGCACAACTCATAATGCAGAACACGGGGGCTTGTTGCTTGAGGCAGCTGAGCTGTGCTGGCGTCCTGTGCATTCGCAACTCATGAAGGAGAAAATGGGGGCTTGTTGTTTAAGGCGACTGGTGATCACATCACAGGGCACAAGGCGCACAGCCCGTGTCCGTGAAGTGGCCATGCTGTGCGGGCCGCACCTGGTGAATGTTTCAGGTGGCTTTTGATGTGGGGAGGCTCGCCTGCTCTCCCCCCCACCCCATCTCTCGCGCAATTAGCGAGCCTCACCACTCCCTAGTGGCGACTAAAATGAAAAGGGCCCATGTTGGTCCAATTGCTATGCGCTCTCTCTCTCTCTCTCTCTCTCTCTCTCACACTCTCTCTCTCTCTCTCTGTCTCTCTCTCCCCCCCCCTCTCTTTCCCTCTCTCAGGCCAGGATTGCTTCAGTGTTAAATTGTGAGGAGTGCTTTGTGTGAATGGACAGAGATGGACATCAAGTGACATCAAGTGACACTCAATGGTGGGCGTAAAATATGGCAAACATGTTGGCTACTGCGTTATCAGTCCTTTGACAGCCTCGCTGTTTTTTTTTGTCTCCTTTATTTGTCACGTATACCATGCGAAATAACCAAATTATTTAGTCATGGGTTTTTAACGGGCACAACGGCAAATGGATGTTAAGTAAATGATGCAATTTATTCCTTTCCTCCTCATTGCCAGGGCGCCTGCCACGGGACTAGTGCCAGCTTTAAATAAGTGGTACCCAGATGGTATTCACATGACGCCCACTTGGTTACAAAACCGTCCCCGGGAATAACTCCGCTACCACAACAAGCAATAGGTCAATTGAGCGGTGGAGCCTGTTGCTCGGTGTGTTTTGCATATGCAAATGGTGGCAGTGTTGTGTCATTCCGGTAGGTTCCGGGGGAAGAGTGTTTCTCATGGGGGTCCCTAAATGAATTGGAAGACAGCCCAGCTAATGAGCGAAGACACGGGAGGAGTAAGGGGAAAAAAAGCAAGCGGAGACTTCCACCGCCGCGGCACACTGCTTCCTGCGCTCCTGAACGCGCTGCGCTTCCTGGATGCCTCCGCCAGTGTGTGTGTGCGTGTGTGTGTGTGTGTGTGTGTGTGTGTGTGTGTGTGTGTGTGTATAGGGGGGAGCAGGAAGCTCTCGGCTCAGCTCTCAGCTTGTCTCACCTCGTCTGCTGCGCTGTTTAGGGTTTTTTTTTTTTTTTAGTGGTTGGGTAGGTGAGCGGGGCTCTGGAGCAAGCGATTCTTCTGTGTTACTGTAGCTCCTCTTTAAAGGAGAGAGAGCCTATTTTTAGAGTTGTGCTGTGTTGTGTTTTCGTCTCAGTGTGTGTGAGGAAGACTGCACTGAAGTGGTCTCCTATAGCCTAGTTGTTGTTTTGTTTTTTTCTTCTTCGGCCTTTCTTCTTTCACACTCCTCTCTCCTGGCTTCTCTTTTTCCATCTGCCATACTTTTACACCCATCTTCATTTGGTGCAGCTGTGCCCCCACCCACCCCCTCTCTCTCTCTTTTCCCCTCCTCTGCCTCTCTTTCTCTCTCTCTCTCTCTCTCTCTCTCTCTCTCTCTCCCCCTCTCTCTTTCTCTAGCCGTCTCGATTTCTGCCGGTGAAGTGAACTGTGGCGGCTGCTGCCTCTAACAGTCCACAGCTGCTACTGGGGCAGGCAGCGGAGGAAGGCCAATGTGGGAATGATTTTCTGCGGCAGAACGCATAAGTAAACAATGCACAACACAATGCATGAACCCAACACTCGGCTCATGCTATTGGACCAAAAATGTGCTCGAAAATTGATAAGCGACACACACCCACATGAACCGAAAAAAAAAAAAACCTATGAGATCACATATTTTCCTTTCTTTCCGGGCAATCATATCTTTTTAAGCACTTTGGCCGTTAGGAAGTGCTTAAAAAGTGAGACTACCTCCGTAGGAGTAAAAGCTAAATGCATTTTAATGTAACCTTTTGTGGAATCAGATAAGGATTTCCTAATGACTGCTTCTCACTTAGGCCTGACTCGTGGCACACGAGATGAGTTCATTTTGGTAGTGTAGCCAATGGTGTCAGTGTGTTAAAGGTCATTAGTGTTCAACTTCTCTGAGAATGAAACAAACGGCACCCAAGCTAATTGCACCTAATCAGAAAGAACACGAGAACACAAATCTGGCACCGTCCTCGGGAGTCCTTGGGCGCCCTTGTGCCAGACAGAATCACTGACCTGTTTCACAGGCAGACTTGTGCTGACTCACTTTGAAATCTCACATTCTGAGTTGCTTATGATTCCCATGCTGCCACATCTGCAAGCCGATTGTTTTCGCAAAGCATGGGGTCATGGTTGCAGTGTGGTAATGCATCACATACCACACTGCAACCATTTAAGAAAAAACTGCTTAATGCTCGCTCGGAGGCATGAACGATTTCATAGCCGATGCCGTGCTTTTTAGCCTTTGCTAAGCTAATATTAGGCTGCAGAGAGTTCGCTAGTCAGTCCTATTTTGACTCTGATCGTGTCGTATTTTAGTCTTAGTTATTTTTTCCCACCGCTGCCTTTGTGAAGACTTGGTTACTAAGAGAAAAGAAGCGGCGCGGTGCAGATGGGTTCAAACCTAAAGTCGTCTCCTTTTGTTGTTTGTCTTTTCCCCACCTCACCTTGTGTCTGCTCTTGTGCGCCTGATCGGCGGCTCCGGAAAATGTTAATGCCTAGTCACATCCAAGCCTAGAGAATGGCTCTCCATCACACTCTCACATTCTTTTAAAAGGGAAAAAGGGAAGATGAATTTTGGCCATAAAGGCAGTATCACAAGGGCTTTTTATCCTAAATGACTCTGGGGATTGTTATCTGTGGGATGTGTGTCCTGCCGCCGTCGTGTTCAATCAAGTGTCCACTTAACTGTGACCGGGAGTAATTGTTCCCAAGTGGGCCACACACTGACCCGTTAATGTCTCCGTTGACCCTGTAACCTTGTCAGCACGTCTTGGGGAGGGGTTTAAATCATGGTGTGGAGTTTTTTTCCCTTCACTCTCTCCTCTTCTTCCTCGCCTGCCCTCCCTTTGCCTCGTGCTGTCGGGTCAAGCGACCATCGGCTGCTGAAGGACCACTCTCTTATAATTGTGCCGACCCGCTCGGGTCAGCCAGAGTGTCCCGTCGGCCTGACACCGCCTCAGATGAGGTGCGGGGAGTGGCGCGACTAAAAAAACGGGTCAAGGCCGTTGATCCGGCGCCGTGGCCGTTTCCACTCGGAGGAAGAGCCAAGGCCCTGGCACAAAGCGAACCCAACCCGCGCAGTTTAGAGAAAGAGAGACCAGTTCATTTACGCCGTCGCCGAGTTTCCTTGTGATATCATCTCTGTCGCTGCCATGAAGCTGTGTGTGTGTGTGTGTGTGTATGTGTGAGAGTGTGTGTGTGTGTGTGTGTGTGTGTGTGTGTGTGTGTGTGAGTACAAGTGAGTGAGAAAGAGAGCTGAAAAGGGGCCTGTTGATTAGGAACGAAACTGATCTTTTTTTCTGTCTTTTTATTATTCACTGTACTCTGAGTCGTTGTTTGCAGGGGAAAACCCCCACCCTGTTGACATTTTTGTTTTGAGCCCAATGCTGCAAAAAAAGAAGAAAAAAGAGAAATGAGTGTTTGACTTGGTGCTACTTCCAACACAAGAGCACTATGAAATATATTTTTTATTTTTTTGCTCCAGAGGGGCTGGAAACTTGACACACAAACAAGTGGCAATTAACAAACGGCTTTAAAGTGGCTGGTAACTGGTTTCTTTTGAAACTGACAAGGATTGCAATTTGTGTGAAAAGCCGGGATTAAAACCACATGTTCGGAGACGTTGAAGGGTGTGGAGTTGAGCAGCTGGTATGCAAAAAGGGCCCCGCAGCCCCCCGAACCTTAACCAAGGGCCAAGCCGCCCTATCAAAGCCACAGCGGCCCAGTGGATGTACATAGGCACGGAGGCGGCTGTTAAAACGTCCAAAAGGGTCTCTCTCTGTTGACAAATGTAGCCACGACCCCCATCGGCCGTCGGTATTCCAGTCTCCAAGCACCGTTTGGCTTTCTAAGACACACACCCCGCCCCCACCCCATCCCTCCTCCCCCCCCAAACCCCCCCGGAGTGCGGAGCGGCTGTCTGTGTGAAGCAGCGCTGACTTGGAGTCGGCGTCATGGCTGCGAATGTGAAGGGACAGAGCACTCCGTGGGGATCAACATATTTTTTGGAGTAATGACAGGCACGTAGCCGGCTAATCAGTGGGGTCTTATCTCGGGGGGTTGGGGGGGGGGGGGGGGGGTTCTGAGGCTGATGCCAAAGTGAAGAATGCGGACGGGTTTGTGGAAACGGCCTCCTGCTTCAACCGAAGGGTTGGGGGGAGGGGGGGTGGGGTTGCCTGAATTCCACACGCGCATGAATCATGGCTAGCCTGGTCGACGACTCTACAGTTTGTTGTGTCTGGTTTTAGGCCTATGGTGCTGCTGCGCCACAGTTGCAGTTATATTTGGTCACGTAGTGGCACACACATGTGCAATCCCACAAACACACCCACCCACACACACACACACACACACACTGACCCCGCTCAGCTGGGTGCCGGTCTGGCGAGCGGCGGTTTGACACTCAGCAACTTGCGACTGCACTCTTCGCACTCATTACACCCCAGTCTGCAGACCGATGTCAGAGCTGGGGAAACATTCACTAATTCACAGCCACATCTTAAGGCTCTGCACTCCCAATGCCCTGTAATGGTTGCCATGTGTTCCACGTAGGCCAAAAGGCTGTTGACTGTTTTGCTTCAGAGCAAAATCTGTTGTTATACGAGTTGATTGTCTATGCAAATAGTTTTTGAAATGTTCCAGTGAAAACATTTTATTGTATGATCTTCATTCATTGCAGCCAATTCCCTGTCACGGAAACGAGTGTGTCTCGAGCACAGTTTCAATGATAGCCACGAAACTCTGCGTATGTCTGTACAGTCTCAAATATGCTTTTACTGACATGTAGACAGATTTGTCACGGTGACATGAGCAGTCTGAAATTTTGGCCGCAGCTTGGGCCATTTTACAGTCAGATTTGGAGCACAGTAATGTCTCTGAGTCACTTTCTGAATGAGTATATTTATGGACGAGGTCCAGGAGCATGACCTTTCTGTGTCTTTCTGGCTGACACTTTTCCGCCATCATTACTACTGATTGGTAACAGATTCTGTGAGTCGATAGTAAATATCACAATCTCAGTTTTGTTTTACAAAATGGGTACTACACCATGGTATTAACCGCTGGAACGAATGTGTCACTCATCATGACTGTGGTGATAGTGGTTAAAATCACGTTTGTGTGTGTGTGTATTGTGCGTATGCGTGTGTTTTTATTGTTTTTCTTTCCCTCTTAGACTACTATTCCTGTTTACGTGGGTTGTGTACGGTTCTCTAGGTATTTCCCCCACCTGTTGGTATGATGTAGATTCCTGTATGTATTACTCTGATGGCTATCTGCGTGTTCTTTCTGTAGTGACGCCACAGCTGCCTCCGCCCGTTCGTCTCCTCATGGTCCAGCCCGCCGTGGCGCTCAGCTGAATTCTCACTGGCAGAATGGAGTGTCAGTCTCCCCAGAGCAAGTGATAGAAGGTAGGTACTTAAAAGTGTCTGAACAAACTATGATGAATAACATTTTAAAAAAGGTCAATTGTATAAATGTACCTAAAGTGTAATAATGTTTTTTTTTTATTATTTTTTTTATTTTTTTTATTATTATTATGTAAAATTGTATATTATTATAATATGATATTATTTGATGTTTCTATATATGGACATGGAATTTATCATGAAAATACAGAAATTAATTTTGACTGCGCTTGCCTCGATACACACTCACATTTTTGAAAAAAAAAAGAAAAGTGTCAAGCTGCTGTTATTGACCGCTAGATGCAATAGTTTCTATTCTATTCTATTCTCTCTCTTATGAAGGTGTAACATTTTCAAAGCCAACCGAACCGCAATCGGTCTCCAGCACGCGTTCATGATTAGCAACATTTGCCAGTGCGTTTATTAAGCGCCGTCCACAAATAGTTATGTGGGTTTCATGCTAAGGGTGCGAAGCTACTGCAGATCACTTTGACCTCATTGTCTGTTTCAGAACCTATCACTAGCCCCGGTCGCTCTCAGTTAACAGCACATGCGGCTGTTTTGCATGTCATTTCTACATCATTGTCATTCAGCAACCTGCCACCACCACAGTCCCCCCTCCGCCCTTCCTTGTGTGCTGTCATCCAAGCGTGTCGCGATTGGACGAGCGTTTTTCTGCACCCGAGCCTGGCGCCGCGCCAGCCAAGCTGGCAGCCCCATGCCACGGCCCTGATCAGAAGCGAACGTGACATTTGTGCAGAGGTAATGGAATCTGTGTGCAATTAAATCTCCGACTGCGAAGAGGAGTCTATCGCGCACCATCCACACGATGCCCCCCTCCACCCGACCCCGACGCATCGGCAGGAGGGGCGGCCGTGATGATGAAACCGTCCCAGCAGGCACCTCTCATGCTCGCCCCACTCGCTGTCCCAATCTCGGTGTCAGGTTTCTTTTTTTTTTTTTTTTTTTTTTTTTTTTTAAGTTCCCCGCGTAAAAAAAAAAAAGCCTCACGCTTGCCGGCAATTAATTACTACTAACGTCAATTAAAAATCTCTCTCCCCGCTCCCTCCTAAATATTGAAGCAGAATTAAATTTCAATTATAAAAATTACATTAGGACAAGACAACATTAGCATTGGTTTAATGAATTCTGCTGAAGGTGACAGTTGTTATTTTGTGGCAGTGCATTGTGGGGGCTCTTCAGCCTGTTTTGATAGAAATGTGAAGTGGAGGATGGAGAGAGAGAGAGAGCGAGAGAAAGAGAGAGAGAGCGAGCGAGAGAAAGAGGGAGAGAGAGAGCGAGCCATAGTGGAGCGGGTAGCTGAACAGGGGGCACGTTGCTCTCTGTGCCACTGCACTTAACGCCCCATTTGTGGGCTCTGTGGGCAACGGCTTGAGTCATTGATCTGTGCCATAAAAAGCGGCATTAGTGTGTGTTTTCTCCCCCCGCCCCGCGCCGCGCTGCGCCGACTCAACTGCTGATTGTGCATTTGCCCGCTGGTTATGCCACTGGCTTCCTTTGTGCCCCGGGTAAGATATTTAATGTCTTGTGCATCTTCATAATCATTTTTCATACACAGAAGAGTTAAGGGGACAATGGGGAGGGTTGAGATGGGATGGAGGGTGTGTGTGTGTGTGTGTGTGTGTGTGTGGGGGGGTGTGGGAGTGGGGGGCTCAGAAGATATCCTAATCCCTTGAAGTTCACTGCAGTTATGAAGGAGCGGACCAGCAGATTCTCAGCATTTCAGCTCCTCTTCTCCTCCCCTCTCCTTACCTTTCCTCACTCCTCCGCTCCTCTCTTCTCTCCTCTCTCCGCTCCTCTCCTCTCTCCCCTCTCCCCTCCTCTCCTCTGTCTGGTCTCTGTGCGCATGGGTGGGGATAGAGAGACAGGATATCCAGGTCAAGCGTCCACCCAGCCTCCTCCTCCCCTGGAGCAGGCCCACGACGGCCTCACGCTTCTGGGCCACGAGGCCACGGGGTCAGGGTGGGCCCCTCCCAGCCTCCCCAGCGCCCCGGCGGGCAAGTCCTCCCTCACACACACACACACACACACACACACACACACACACACACACACACACACACACACACACACACACACACACACACACACACACACAGCGTCTGTCTCGGCCGGGGAACGGGACATATATCAGAGGCCACAAGGTCAGGAAAGAAAACACAGACGTGTCTTTGTGGGGAGACGGGGAGGCCCGTCTTTGTTACGTCCCTGTGCTTCTGCTTTTGGTGTTCTCACAGTTCCTTTCTGAGGACCTGCATGAGAAAATTAAGTCATTCAGTAATGCTAAGTAACGCTGTGGAATATTTAGTCATTACTGCGAGTGGCGTAGAAACCACAGTCTAGACGTCTCGCTTCTGAATGCAGTAGTCATAATAGTCTACCAAATATCGAAGATGCCTAAACAACATGCACCTGCGTCCTTGCGTTTGACACTTGGAAAGTGTGATGGCTGAAGCACTAGAGCGCCTGTCCAGTTTTGACAGGAGTCCTCTGAGTGTGGTCGTCAGTTTAATCACTCTTCTCAGGTGTGTGTGTGTGTGTGTGTATGTGTGTGTGTGTGTGTGTGTGTGTGTGTGTGTGATTAGTGTGTTTGTGCATGTGTGTTTTGTGTGTGTGTACGTGCGTCCAGTTTGTGTGTGTGTGTGTGTGTTTGTCACCCCTCCCCCCAATTAAATGCCCTCTGCCATCATTATGCAGCATTGTTGACAGAGGCGAGCGGGAGATGTATTTCGCTAAAGGGAGAGGTCACCGCTGGCGTGCTCCTGCCGAGCGCGGGGTTAATTTGAAGCAACAATAAAAGCAAAAAAAAAAAAAGCTCCTCCATTTCCTTCCCCGCCGCTTGGAGAGGGCAAAAAAACCCACCCCAACCCGCAACCCTGGCCGCTAATGAAGGACCGCCAGACCTTCCCTCGTCCACAAAACATCCTCCCCTTAACAAGTTGAACTTCGCCTCAGTCCCTTTCAATTATCATGTCCCTGGGATGCATATGTTTGCGTTTGTGGTGGTGTGAACGGGCGAGAGGGGCTCGCTGGCTCGCTGGCTCGCGCCGGAGGAAGGAGGGGAATGCATGTGGGCATGGCAAATTAGATGCTGACTGATAGACAACGCAAATTGCTGTAATTGTTCAATTATCCGCCATTAGTCAGCTGCGCCCGAAAAAGTGCGGCAGTGTGCTTGAGGAACAGGGTGGCGTGTGTGTGTGTGTGTGTGTGTTTCAGCCTTATTTGTGCTGCTTATTTGTGTCTTTGAACTGGAGGCATCGTAACATTTAACAACAGCCATGGGGTCCTTAAGACTGTTACCCTTCCCCCACCCCACCCCCTTTAGCCCACTGTTCACATATCATATCCTCTCACTCATGTACTATCTGCCTATCACACACACACACACACACACACACAGAGTCACACATTGTGCAGTGCTCAAGGCGTGGGCAGTGAGCGATTGGCCTTTAAATAGTCTCCGCTCCACGCAGGCTCGTCTCCTCCCGAGGCGTTTGGTTTGGCCAGGCCACCGATGCTGCTGCCTCTTGCTGCTGCTGCTGCTGCTGCTTCTGCAGCATCAGCCCTGCAGCTCTGCAGCCCTGCAGGCAGCCCTTGCGTTTGGGTGAGTGCACAGGCACAGGCGTCAGGGCCTCTCCAGCAGATGCTCAGCATACGGACCCTGCAGTTCACCATCCACCACCGCCGCCGCTACCGCTACCGCTAGCTCCGCTAATGCATCTGCTCTTACTCCTCCTGCTGCTGCTGCTGTTGCATGTTGCGCACGAGCTCGCCGGATCATTCCGTGAAACCTAATGAGCTCCACCTTTTCGGTTTCGCAGAGCAAAATAACTCCCCGGTGGGTTCTTGCGATAAATGAACTCCCACAAAGTCCTTCACTTGACATCTTTTTAGAGCCCTCACTCCCATTTGACATTTTCTGTGGACAAGGCTAATTTCTGATAGAAAATCGGAAGATTTCTGAATCTTCAGGGTTGTGGTGTCGTAACTTCGGCTGGTGTTTGTTGCTCAGCGTTGTTGAAGCGTTTCCTTCTTCCTTTCCTTCGAGGTGACCGATCTACAGTAGGAGATCCACCCCCGCAAGTTTTCTGCTCTCGATTGTGCGTCTCCACTCTGCTGGGTGAATCAAAGTCCGACAGTTCCGTGGTGGGAGACGAGGACATCAAATGCCTTGTCTTTATAAATGATTTCATTATTCTTTCTTCAACAATAACCGTCAACAAGCAACAAATAGTTTTCTTTTTGTTTTTTTTTTTGTCTGCAACTGTCCTCTGGTCCACCCTTACCCTTTCTCTCTTTCTCGCTTGTTGTTTCTCTCTCTTTCACACACACACACACACACACACACACACGCACACACACACACACACACACACACACACACTCCATCTCTCTCTCTCTCACACACACACACACACACAGACACACGTCAGTAGTCAGCCCACACCCACACACCCATATGTCAGTAGTCAGCCCGCAAATCATTCTTGCCTGATCAGACCAAATCATTATTATTATTATTATATCCCCCCCCCCCCCCAAGCCTGGTGGGCAAGCAGTGTGTCCAGTCCAGGGGCAGAGCACTGATGGGGCAGAAGTCAGCCGCTGTGGCTAATGATCAGCGCCACGCATTGAAGTGTGATAAACAATAGAGGGAGTGCTCCAGGAACCGCACGCCTGAGCAACAGCGCCCTGAGGCAGTCCAGGCAGGAAGGGGGGGGGGGGGGGGGGGGGGGGGACAGTGGCGGACGCCTGGAGCTGGACGCCGGACTGGATTTTATGGCCCTCCGTAGGATAAGCGTGTAATCGCACCGGATAATTTATCACTCGTCATTTTTTTTTTTTTTTTCGTGGGACATCTTTGGACTCCGTTCTTGTCCAGGGGAGGCAGCGTTCGCGGATGCACGGCTCCGCATAAATCCCCGGTGTTGTTCCAAAGCGGGTAGAGAGCCTGTTAAGATCACCTCCTTATTCAACTGTGTGCTCGGCTGGAGATAAGATGACCTTAAAAGAGACCGTTTGGCCCTTGGTAGAGATATAATGACAGATCAGTTAAGAGATGAAGAAAATATTACTCGAAAATGTAGCTGAATTGATTTTGAGCTTTTATCACCCTGACATTCCAGTGTCAGTGTTCAGTGTTAGGGGGTATCTCATTCCCATGCTTGGGCTGCCTGGTCTTAAGTAGGCCCAGAATTCAGCAGGTATTATTTTCCCTCGAGCGGCTCCTGCGCCTGATACCTGCGCTGATAAAGAGATCACGAAACGCGCGGCTCTCTGAAGTCGTAACAATCAGCCCAATTTGGGGACTGCCAGGTTGCCATGTTTCACTTGTTGCTCTGTCACGCTCCGCTGTTTCGCCTCTGATGCTCCGCGGCGTCTCCTCTGATAGTTGCCAAGGGGATTAGCAGGTAGCGCTCTCTCTCTCTCTCTCTTTCCCTCTCTCTCTCTCTCTCTCTCTTTCCCTCTCGCTCTCTCTCCCTCTCTCTCTCTCTCTCTCTCTCTCTCGCTCTCTCTCTCTTTATGCAGTCTCGTTAGGGGAGGCACAGCCTGTGTCGGGTGTCGATGCGACCGCGGTAGTGCCTAATGGTGACTTCCTGGCATTATCGTCGAACGTGAGTCCTGGCCGGCGTGCTGCTGTCGGGTGACAGGAAGAAGCGGCGGGAGGGGGGGTTGTGTGTGTGTGTATGTGTGTGTGTGTTTGTGTGTGTGTGTATGTGTGTGTGTGTGCTGGGGGGTGCAGCGGGACTTAGGCCTCCTCCACCTCCTCCTCCGCGAGCCCGGCAGGAGAATAGGAAACACGGCTGCGGGGGTGGACAAAGGGGGAGAGGGGGGGAGAGGGGAAAGGAGCTGCAGTCAGAAGCAAATTAAAGCTCATATCTCCCATCTGCCCCCCCCCCTCACCTCACCCCACAGTCCCCCAACCCGCTCCCCCCCCCCCCGGCTATGTTTTCCTGTTTGGACTTGAAGGTGATTGGAGGCGAGGCAGTGACAGTTGACGGAAGCGCTGCGAGGAGAGAGTATTTATTTACAGTGCGGCGCGGTGATGCACGCTCAGGATGCGGTTTCAGGGAGGATGTGAACCTCCTTCCCTCCCTCCCTCCCTCACTCCCTCCCTCCCTCCCCAGCTCTCTCTTTCTGTACCTATCCGCTACCCCCCCTCCAACACCCCAACACCCCCACCCCCTCGTCCACTCCTCAGGTTTGATGTGTTGAGGTGTGTTCAGGCGGCCTGGGCAGTGTGCTGTGCTGCTGGTCAGCCGGTTGCGTTGTGTAACAGGTCTGGGGGGGCTGACCCCCACCCCCGCCCCGGCACTCACTCAGCACACCTTCCTGTCTCCGCCTCGGGAGCTACACTCAAGGTCAGCACGGGTCACTAGGACGCCAAGTGGAAAGGCCAGCAAGTTTGTGTCGTATTGTGTGTGAGTGTGTGAGAGAGAGTGTATGAGAGAGAGAGTGTGTGTGTGTGTGTGTGTGTGTGTGAGACTTTATACAGTGTGTGTGTGTGTGTGACTATATGTATGTGTGTGTGTGTGTGTGTGTGTTGAGCAGGGAGTAGTGAAAGCAAGAGTGACTAAAAGAGAGAGGCAGAGTGTGTGAATTCTCTCTTTAGTGAGAAGACGAGTGGAAAGAAAGGTGCTGCACACCTTGAGTGGCGCCGGTCTCCTGGGTCTTCTCGTTACCGTATAATTACCTTTTTCCCGCACCTCAGGTTGCCTTCACAACGCTCCGTCAGTGTGTGCTGGAGGAGGCTTTGTCTGCTTTCAGGACAGGTGTGATTTCGTACAACATAAAGCATCACACCCACTCATAAAACACCCACGCACATCTTTGCATCTCTACATGTTTAACTTGCAGTACAGGACAAGGGTGTGTTGCACGTACAGCTTATGGCTATAGGTTTTAAATCTTAAATCCATGTTCACTTATCTCATCAAAGGCCACATGCATAAAACATTCATCAGATATCAGGTGAATATACACAACACAGGGATTCAGGCTCTCTTTTGCTTGCTTTGAGGCAGGATTCTGTCTCTGATGTTCATTCAGTCATGAGAGCGACCCCTTTATAGTGTCGGTGAAAAGAAACGGTGCAGCTATCACTTTATCTTCATCGCAGTGGTGGACTCCCGTAGTAGAATCCTTTTCTCACCATACCGTTGATCTCACTAAAAAACCTGTAACTTGGCAGTGATGCGTTTTTCAGTGTGAATCTTAGTGAACATTAATGAACACACAACACCAGAATTATTCTCAGGAAGACATGGCTTCTCTCTCTCTCTCTCTCTCTCTCTGATTCCATAGTGAACTCTTTCCCCATCACTAGAGCATCCGTAGCGCCTGGTTGTTTTTATTTTCGGTGCCAAAGGCACTGAGCTGAAGAGTTCGGCATAACTAAGTGTGTCTGCCACTGAAGGCTTTTTGTGTCTGACACATCAGAGGAGGCTTTTTTTTTCCGTTGACAAAAATGGGAGGAAGAGTGAAAAAAAAAGAGAGAAGTCTTTGAGCAAATGAGCGGATCGGCTCTTGTTAGCTGACATTAAAATCTCCTGGCGAGCATATAAGGTTAATAGCCTTAATGAGGCTGAAAAATGCAGGGAGACACTGGATCAGCTTTGCGTTCATGGATCACTTGTCTAAACGGTTCAAGGATTGTGCTGACCGCTTTGCTCCCACCGCAAATGTGGAACTTAACTCGAGAGGCGGCCTTTTTTTGCTCTGATCAAAATGTGTGCTGACTGCAGTCTCTTCTGTTGAGGCGGATTCGGGGGGGAAATTATGTGTGTGTGTGTGTGTGTGTGTGTGTGTGTGGTCTGGGCTGCAGTAATTGTCTTACGGGGGTTCGGGTTGGGAGGCATTAATTTTAGTGCGCCGCACTTCAAAGTTGCCACGATACAAGTGGCCCCACAAGCTTCAAGGAGCCTTGTTAGCGTTGGGTATGGATGCTCTAGCGCAGAGCAGTGGATGATTAACTGAGCATGTACATTTACAGTAGGACGTGTGGTTTGCACAGGATATGCATGAGTACAACTCTATGACACATGTTCACCTATACCTCAAACCCACCCAACGTAGTCAGCGAGCGACTTCCACACTGAAAACCTACTTGATTTCAATGATCTTTGCGATTCAAATTGCCTGTGTTTAAAAAAAAAAAAAAAAAAAAAGCCCCTCAGACAATATGTGTCCTCCACAAAGCTCTGGATGGTGAGTCGGAGTTGGAAGTTGTGAGGAAGAGAAGCCGACATTACGGCGGTGTTGTTGCGGAGGCTTCAGATGGGACCGGCACAAGCCCCCGAGGTGACGTTGGAGATAACGAGACACCCGTCCATCTGCCTCTCCGCCTCCCCCTCCCCTGTCTGGCCTCCCTCCACTCCCAGTGTCTTCCTCAAGGGGACACGAAGACGAAGGAAATACCTCTGAACTTTTTCCAAAGAAATAACTCCCACTCCCCCCACCCCCAAAATGGTCATGAGGGGGGAATTGGGACAGGCAAACAAACAAGCAAGCAGATAAACAAAAACACAGCAAAATGCACAAACATGGTTGCTGTACGCGGAGGAGGGCCTTGGGCTTTCCACCTGGTTGGGTTTACAGACTCGCCTGGGCTCCTACACACCCAGAGAAGACTCAGCTCTGCGGCAGGCCGCCTGTCTGCAGTTACTCCTCTTCAGCTGCGCTTTGTTGTTTGACAGGTTGTGCTTGTTGTTTGTGTTGTTATTCTTTGAGGCGAGTTGTGCTCTAGTCTCCTATCAATGAAATTGATCACCTAAGTCGGTGTTCTCTTGATATTCTGATATCTGATGGTAGATTGGCATTGTGTTGCACATATTCGTACTGAACCATTTAGGTTCAGCACAGATGTGTACCGAATGTACCAGATGCAGTCTTTAACAGTAATCAACGGTAAGCTTTTTTGCATGTGGTCCATGTTTCAAATTTGAGTATCTACACTGACGTATTATGTGGTGGATTATAAGTCAGTTTAGTCAATTAATGTCAAAAATGTTTGACACCTTTTCAAAATACTATTCCTGTTTCGCATCAGCAATATTGTCAGCAAATTTTAGGTTAGCAGTACATAGAGGCTTACTGTACCGGAAATGAACCGAGCGGTGACTTCAAAACCGAGGTATATTTGTGTATCGGTATACCCCTAGATGACTCATTGATCGATTTTGTTTTAACTGTAACTCTCGTGGTCCAGATTCAGGACGAACGGCTTAAGCTCACGCACATGTTGTGAACTTAACCGAAGGACGTTTCAATTTGTTTTGTGTGGCCAAAGCAAAAGCAATAGCTTGAACTGAAAGAGCTTCATTCGTGCAGCGGTGCTGGTTGCATCGCCTGAGGAGGGTGTTTATTGTTGTTGTTTTTTTATTTACATTCGTGAGAAGCCGCTTTGCTCGGGGAAATCGAGTCATCTCCTCTGTTATGGAAACGCTGAGTGTGTGTGAGCCTAGGTAGACGTGATCACAGGTCAGGCGGCCGACTAAAAGGCAGATAATATATATGTGTGGGATTGATCGGAGCGCACAGACCCCATTATCTCCTCAGATGTTAATTGCACTGTGCTCGGCTTGCGTGTCAAAAGCCGGATAATTGAAGAAGGTAAAAGATGTGCCACATTTTATTTATGTGCTCTCTCTCTCTCTCTTTATTCCCCCTCTCTCTCTCTCTTTCTCTTTCTGTCCCTGTCTCTGTCTCTGTCTCTGTCTCTCCCTCTTTCTCTCTCTCTCTCTCTCTCTCTCTCTCTCTGCTTGAGCTGGCGTCAGACCTTCTTCCTTTCTCTCTCTTTCTCCTCTCCTCACTCAATCTATCTCTCTCACTTCCACCCTCTTCCTCTTGCTCTCTCTCTCTCTCTCTCTCTCTGCTCCTGTTTTAGAGCCTGCTTATTTATTGTTCTGTAATATCATATTGTCGGGGACGATCTTTCTTTTTTTCCCGGTGCTGGTTATGATTCACCTCCAAATGCTCCTCCTGTTCGTGCCTGGATCCACTCCACCTCCTGATCACCCCCCCCCCCCCCCCCCCCCTTCCCACACACACACACACACACACACACACACACACACATACAATCACACGCTCACACACCTCCTCAAATCAGGCTTTGGACTGGGAAACAAGTCACTTCAGGCCGCTTGTGTGCTTTTCAGTGTCGTTGTGACTTGGTGCAGTTTATCTGTCAGGTTTATCTGTCCGCGATCCTGTAAGAAACTAGAATGAGTGTAGTGGTTGCCTTTTATGCCTGCCGCACCAATATGACAAAAGCCAAGGGTAAACTTCACCTTTTAAAAAAAATACACTACCTGCGCAAGTACTTTATTGTAATAACAGAGTAGGTGAGATGTTAGGGGTGGTTTGTGCACAGGAGGAAGCTGAAGATGCTAAAAGTGTCGTGAGTTGTTTTTTTTTTCACACTGTGTAAACATATCTTTGCTCTGAATCTGGCTGCGAGGCAGAACACTTCAGGGGACTTTCTTTTTAACACTTTCTGTGTTTGCAAAGTTTTTTTTTCTTTCCCCCTCAATCACAAAGCCTGCTGATATACGTAAGATCAAAACAGTCTTTCCTGTGGTTTTAAGATGTGGTGTCTCTCTTTCTGCAACACTCCTCGGGTCTGCGTGCACACACACACACACACACACACACACACACACACGCACACACACACGCACGCACGCTAACACCCTCCGTAAGCAGAGGTTACACGAGTGACGTGTGCACAGACCTCCTTGAAGTCATTTATTTTCTTCACCACATCCTCCCTTGACCAGAACAAACAAACTCTTATTTAATATGCTAATGCAGCATTGTTGCTAAAGGAAAAGACGTGAGCAAAAAGCACACAGAGCACACTAAAGGGTTTTGCTAGCCTGCACCCCAAACAGCTGGTAGCACCAACGGGCCTTGCTGCCTGCCTGCCTGGTATCAGACACCATTACCTAATGTTTGCTTTTCTTAAAATAGCACTTCTTTTCTCTGGCTGCATTGCACTGGTATCTTCAGCGCACACAGGAATTCAGTATGACTAATAGCAAAGGCTACTTGCATCTATTTTGGGTGGGTACAGTGTGTGTGTGTGTGTGTGTGTGTGTGTGTGTGTGTGTTTGTGTGGGTACCATGCGCGTCTTTGTGCATGTGTGGCAATGCTGCGTGTGTGTTTGTGTGTGGGAACCATGTGTGTTTTTGTGCATGCATGCGTGTGTGTGTGTGTGTGTGTGTGTGTGTGTGTGTGTGTGTGTGTGTAGGTTAGCAGTTGTCTCCCACGCAGGGTGTGTGGGAGGAGTTGTGTCCCACCCTCTTAGATGATGGGCAAATGCCTTTGCTTGGTGATTTAGTGCAACACCTGGTGGACACCCACAGGAATAAGCGCTACTGTTAGGTGAATAATGGTGTATATGCGTATCTTTGGCAGGGGAGGGATATACTATGAAATATGACTTGTTATTGGAGGTTCTTAGGCAGTATTTAGATGCTGTCTGCCACATTTGTTTATGGAAAGAAATCACACGGCTTGTGCACGGACTCAGACATCTGTTGACGACCCGAAAACACGCTATTTTTCCCCCTTCTTGTTTTGTTTTCTCGTTTGGGTTGACTTTTTTTTTTCTGTTTAGATGCAGGTACACAACCCAGAACAGGGACGGTAAATCATCACGGTGAGTGAGACAGATAGAGCGAGAGGGACACAGAGAAAGAGAGAGACAGAGAGAGAGAGAGAGAGAGAGGGATAGAGAGTGAGAGGGAGAGGAAGAAAGAGGAAAAGAGAGAAAGGGAGAGTTGCGGTCAGGGAAGGAGCGAGGGACGGGGCGGAGACCAGGAACGGTGCCTGGCTGCTCCCTTTTCCCGGCAGGAAGCCCCAGACAGAGACGAAGGCGAGCGCTCCAGCCGCGGGTCAAGCCTGACTGACATCATCGCGGCCAAGCCGCAACACGTTAACCCTCAAGCAACCCCCCACCCTCCACCCTCCACACCCCCCCCCCCATCATCACCTCCAGCAGGCCTACTCCCCCTAGAGTCCTCCCAATCGGAATGTACTGTTTATTAACCTCCCTGAAGCTCTCCACCACCACCACCAACACTACCTCCACCGCCACCTCCACCACCACCACCATCTCCACCCTAGTGCTGTGGTTTATGATTAGATGGGAGCGAGTGGATTATTTAATACTGGAGGGCCGTGTGCTTCTCCTCTAACGCCAGACAGCATTATTTCAGCCCCGACGGTGGGGCCGGCCTGCACGAGCGTTTTTGTCGAGGCCCTTGTACGCGTAATGGGCTTTATTGATCCGCGCGGCATCTGGGGTTGCCGTGATGTTATTAGGGAGGAGATAACGTGAGCGTAATCCCACTCAAACAATATATTAGAGTTTTATTGGCCAAAATAACTTTGCCGTTTAGACCGTAATGCTCCTAGTGAGTTACAGCTGCTCTTTACGTCTCCTTACGGCGATCTTAATAAACCATTTCCTCTGCATCCTGCTGGGAAGGGGGGGGGGGGGGGTGCAGGTGGGGGTGGTGCTACAGCTTGAAAGGCATGCTGGGAACATCCATAAGGGAAAGTGCACTCCACTGAATGTGCTCGTGCTGTCCATCCTGAAGGAAGGAGTGGACGGGTGTGAAAGATGAAATCTAGAAGGCTGCATCCAGTTACATCAAAAATATCAAATAAGAAAAAATGCACACCCTTAGAGGTGCTGGCACGGGACGAAACTTATAAAAAAAAGATTATGTTGCCGCACTCTCAGTCTCGATCTCAAATTTATTGACACCAACGTTTCGGCCAGTTGGCCTTTTTCAAGGTTTCTCATCACATCAAAAATATCAACCATTTTGCACATGAGCACTGAACATGCGCTTTGGCAGATCTAACTGGTTACATCACCTGTAATATATGCAGTAGAGCGGCCATTAATTATGTGTGTAGTTATGATTAATGTGCGATTTATTCTTAGTGTTTAGCATTATTGTGTGTTTGGAATGTCATACCTGCTTCCACTCCCTGATCACTTTGAGATTTTTTAGCAGTGCTTTGCTGTCTGTGACCTCTTCCAAGGGTTCTTACATTGATCTTGTTCAGTGCCTCAGTTGTAAATCCATTTGGTTAAAAGTAGTCAGCCAGCACATTAATAAATGTCAAATAAGGGTATGTAGAATGGGTTGAATTTGTTTGGGTAACGATGCAAAGAGGAGAGAAAGGGCAACCAAGGGGGTGCTCTTCTGTGGTGTATCTCTGGAAAAAGTCCATGTTTTCAACGTTTGCCATCGGCTGACTCACCATGCACCACACAAGAGGCCAACGGAACATGTGGCAGCACATTTCAGATGCCCACACACACACACTACGCACGTCCTGAAAAAGAAGATGTTGCGTGTTGCTTGTTGCTTGCTGCCTCTGGATAGGAAAGCGTAAGTGTGGGGTGAGGAATTTGGCTGTAATTTGCTTTTGTTAATTTGTCTCAAATGAACATGAATGTTGCTCTGTTTAAACAGCAACGGGCTCTTGCAATTGATAAACTACTTTTCTCTTAAAACTTTTAATGGACATTTCCTTTTTTCCTCTTTCAAGGACACAGTAAATCCAATATTTATATGAAATAACGATCCCATTTATCTAGAAGCATACTTTGTGGAGAAATTTAATTTGCAGCTATTTAAAGCCCAGGTTTTGGTAATGAATTATTTTGTCATCTTGCCTCTGATGAGATTCATCTTTAATAACGGCAACAATTATTTTATTAAAAAGAGGAGCCATGCATTACGGCTATCGGGTTCAGGTCTGCAAGCAGTGAAGGATTCTCATTAAAAGCCTCTATATTACCCACCCCCACAGTGCTTTCATTAGGATACCCCGGCCGAAAATTATATTTAAGTGTCAACAATACTTGTGTTTGAAGTAAGCAGACATATTTACCTTTTTTTAATCGAGAATGTCTCAAACTGACACCCGTGAGCTTCCCTGTATTAAAAAGAGATAACGGTATACCTACGCTATCTGATGGTCGTCATATTGGAAAAACAAATCTTAAATGCTGACTTTTTAATAAAAATTTAATTTTGTTGTCTGCCACCTCTGTTGTTAATTCACTACTGTGTGTGTTTTTTTCCGTCTGTTTAGAAAGTTTTGGTGATGTGGACTGATCCTAGATTAGTGCTGACTTTGTTCATTTTCATTGGACCCATCATTAATCCATCAGCCCTGCTCTGTCGTTGAGGATGTAGTTTGGGAAGTTGTGGATAAAACACGATGGTGTCACGTGGCATCCCTGTGGAGTGGCTCTTTGAATGTAGCGTACTGTAGTTCCCATTCTCATCCCAGAGCTTTTCAGTTTTGGGAATATTTACAATTTAGTAGGTTGGTGGTATTCCTTAATGTGTGTGAAGTTGATATAGGAGGCAAGAAAGGAAAAAAACTGCAGAAAAAAACTGATTAGCTGATCACCCTTTTGTAGTATTATTTTGAGTATTATTTGTATAGGCTATTTGTTTTCTTTGCACTAATAGCCATATGAAGTCCATATAAATATATATGTATGTATATATGTTTGGACAAAAGCATCTGCTAAATACAAGACCCATTACCATAAATCTCTCCGTATATTCTATTTATTGTGCGTAATAATACCATAAGAAATAATTCTTAAAGATTAGTATTGTGATTGAGCAACAGTGAAATTGAAACTGGGCAGTACCATCTTACAGGAAGTGGTTGTTGTTATACGCACAAATGTGTCTGTTTATCAGCCTATAAAGAAATCAAGCATCTGTTGGCATAGGAATAGCAGTGGTTAAGCTTGATTTGCCCTTAATTTAGCCTTTGCTCATTTCATTTAACATGGTACTTCCTTAGAGATTGTTTTCTACATCAACAGATGGATGAAATTACTTTTTTTCCCCTTCTCTCTTTCTCTTCATGTAATCAAAGGCAGAAGTGAAATTGCGGGATGTTAAGTAATCATTTATTTTTGACTGTAAGAAAGGCCTACTTCCCTAAACCCACGGCATCTCTCAGACAGATCAAATAAAGATGTTTATATTGCCGCGCGTTATGACTCAGACTGGCGCTGGGTGTAGGTGTCCTACCTCTCGCGGGCCCACGTACGTTTTGCCGGGGCGTTTAGCGAGAACGAAAAATCCTGCAAGAGATATTAAGTTGTGCAACACGAGAAAGCAATTCAAAAGTGCGTCTTCATCTCTCAATCAGCACATCACATATCTCGGCGAGAGTTAATGAGGCCCAATCCCTGATGGGACTCCGCGTTGAAGTTTGTCAGTCATAGTTAGGCCTCTTCATTTAGGTGCAGTGATAAGACACATGGGTGCTTTATGCTTCCTTTAGACCCTTAAGGTGGTGATACATGGCGCAACCTTTTGAGCAATGTTCCTGAGCAACCACATAACCGGTTCCATGTGTTCTGATTTGATGATCATGAACATTTTCCTACTGATGATTAAAGCTTTAGAAAACAACATATCAGTCGGTATGAATGGGTGTATGCCAGTGCTACAATACTCAGGAACGCTGCTCAAAAAGCAGCCTTGTGTATCTTTAGCTTTTACTGTACCTGACACACCGATAGCCAGGAAGCTGTCGCCAGCCTGGTGTTAATTGTTTTCCACGCGTCTCATACTCTAAATGCAGCATCTGCATCTGGAACGTCGGGAGTAATCAACTAAATGTAGCCACTGCTTTTCTCTTATTACCTGAGCGGTTTGACTCCCCCCATCCCCCCCATCGCCCCCCCACCCCCCTCCAGCCCACTTCTCCTCCCTCTTCCTTCAAGGACAAATGGGGTGGAGGGAAAGGCCGGTGCGGCGTGAAGCCTCGGAGCTCGGGGAGAGAGCAGCAGCGGCGGGCAGCCGATCTCCTTTCAGCGCCAGCTGTTCTCGCCGCTACGCCCAGCGTCCGCCGCCGCGCTGAAACTCTCTTAATATAATTCGGGCCGGACTCAGGAGAGTAGTGCAGAAAAAAAAAACAAAAAAAAAAACAAGCGTGCCAGCGAGGGGGGGTGGAGGTGGGGTGGGGGTTGGGGGCGTGGGTGAGCGAGTCGAGGTTGCGCGTTTTGAATTTTTCATCAGCCAGGGCCTGGACGAGGCGCTGCGTTGGGTGGGCAGCGCACTCATTCATGAGCAGATGTTCAGCGCTGCTACACGCGGCGGTTAGCGTGAACCTCCTGGCCTCTCCGCCACCGGCTGCAAGGACGTTGGCAGCGACCGGGCATCGGAGAATTGCGCCCCGGCAAAGAGGAAAAGAGAGGAGGAGAGAGAGAGAAAAAACGGGGAAGAGAGAGAGAGAGTAAGGGAGAGAGAGAGAGAGAGAGAGCTGAGGCCTGGAAGAGCCACTGCCCTCCGTCCAGACCCCCTTTTTTAGCCACCTCCAGGACCAAGCTGGAGGAGGAGGAGGAGGAGGAGGAAGAGGGGGGGAAGAAGCCACTGACAGGCCATCAGTCTTCGGTCAGACAGTGATGAAAGACTCCTCCCCCCCGCACGCGCTCCTGGGACGGCGGCGAAAATTCCTGAAGACAATTTCCACAACTTTTGTCATTAATATCTTATGACATCCCAGCGCATAACGACCATGCCACTTGCCAGGCAAACCCAATCCTCATGCCAACCCCCGCCCTCCCGCCACCCGCCACCCACCACCACCACCACCACCACAAAAAGAACCAAGCTGTATTTTTGGCCTTTGTTTAGAATGAACCGTTTGCTTTCGGATGCCTCTTGCATCAGAGGGCCGAAAGAGGAAACTCCTCTGGCGGGGTGATTCTGTGGGTGGAAACTAAAAAGCTCAGCTGGGAGGAAGTGCTGGTTTTGGGGCCTCTGCGGGTCCACTCGGTGCCCCAGCTGCCGCTGTGGTCAACCAGGTGGCCCGGTCAGCGCGTGCTGACCTGCGTACGTTAAAGCCCCCCACCCGGACCCGCTTTTGCTCGCTGCCATCCAGATCTGAAGACTTAGCGACAGTCACATGCCTGTGCCATACATATAGAGGATTTTGCCTCTCTCTATCTGAGTGTTAAGAGTGTTTCTGGGTTAGTGTGGTGTCGTCACCATGGAAAGCATCTGAATGACTTTGAGGGAGGTGATTGTTGGATTGTAATTGAAGGAAGATAAGGTTTTTTTTCTTTTCTTTTTCTTTTCTTTTTCCTTTTTTTTCTTGCACTCTCTTCTCTCCCTCCTTCAAGTGCTTGTTTCTTCAGCACGTCCCTACTTCGCAGCTTCTAATTGCCAGTTTTCAGGTTGGGTTTATGAGAGCAAAACTAATTAGTGTTTCTAAATTCAGCGGGAAGAAAATAGCAGTTGGATTGATTGTTCTGGTTTCCACTCCTGTGTCAGGCGCTCAACAATAAAATAAGACTCTAATCACTTTCAATGCGTCTGTATTTTTAAACCACCAGCTGAATGTCACTTCTGGTCTCCTGGCATTTTGTTTGGCGGAAAGATGGCGGAAAAAGCGAGAGCTCTCTCTCACTCTCTCTCTATCTCTATCTCTCTCTCTCTCTCTCTTGCTCCCTCTCTCTCTCTCTCTGATTTTTTTTTTTTTTTATTCTTCTTTGTGATTTGTGGGAAGTTTTGGATGGGGACGGCACTGGAGTTGGTTTGGGGAAGGTTGTTGGGCGTGGGTGGTGTTGGTGTTCGTGTTGGTGTCTGGAGTAAAGAGAGAGAGGAAAAGCTGCAACAATGCTGTTGTGTTTTAGGCGCGGCCGCGTCTCCTTTGATACGGAATGTCCCGCTGACAGGGGTCGGGGCCGGGTGGTGGCGGCGGCGGAGAGTTTACAGTAGCGCTGACTCCGCCGCTTACCTTGCGCTCGGGCCCTCTCCGGCTGCGCCGAGCCCTCAGGAAGCCGGCCGCAGGCCCGCGCTCCTCTGCCCGACGCCCGGAGAACTGCCCGCTGTTTGAGTTGGCAAACGCTCCCCCTCCCCCTCCCCCCACCAATGCTCACCACCCCCCCCCCCTCCAAACTACAACCCCACCTTCCGCTACCTTCCGAACTTCTGCTGCCTCTGCAAGAAAGGGACCAGTGGTGGCCTGTGTGTGTGTGTCTGTATGTGTGTGTGTGTGTGTGTGTGTGTGTGTGTGTGTGTGTGTGTGTGTGTGTGTGGGGGGGGGGGTTCTGGCCGTGAAGGGGGTCGGGTAGTGAGGAGGGAGGAGGAGCGGATTGGCTGCGGTCCGAGGGGGCAGGATGGTGCTTTTTTCCACCTCTCCTCCTCCACCAGCGCAGGAAACACATTTTGCCTTCCCTTCCCTTCTTGCGTGGAAAATGAGGGAGAGAGAGAGAGGGAGAGGGAGGGAGGGGGGGGGGAGTGTGAGCACAGAGAGAGGAGAGGGGGTGGAGCGGGCGGAGGTGTGGAGCGTGGTGGCAGCAGCGAGGGTGGGGGTGGCGGCGGGCGACGGTAGGGAGAGGCTGAATGACAGCAGCGGGCCGCTGGGGGTTGGTGTTAATCTTTGGCGTTTATGTGCGAGGGCCGCGCAATGCTCAGAACAAGCTATTTCCGTGATCCGTGCGTGTTCTCCAGGCCTGCTCTTCAGGGGGTTTCGTTTCGGGCTGAATTAAAAAAAAAAAAAAAAAAAAAAGTTTATAGGTCATTTTAACAACGTGCCGTAAAACTTACACTATTTTTATTTTCCCCATCCCTGCTCCACAGGGATTTGCCTTCCGAGGCCAGTAATTAAGAGGCAGTGAATACGCGGTCAGGGACGAACAGTGTTTAAATGCAATTAGAACAGTGCTAGAATCAATTTGAACTCAATTACAGTTTTCTGGTTGTGCCATTATTTGTGTAATCAAGGGAATTTTGCCTCCAAGATGCTAAATAGCGCACCTCGCGATATTAAAAGCCATGCAGGGGGAAAACAGAGCTGAACCCAGCCTTGTGAATTAGTAGCCCTTTTAATGTGGGATTGTTTCAAAGTGACCTCTCCCTCTCTGTGTCTGTGTCTGGCTCAAACCGGCCCCCCCTCCCCCCCTATCTTTCTCTTTGGCTCATCTAAAATAAAAGCAGCTTTGATTGTCTTGAGATGAAGCGATCACAATACTGGGGAATGGAGGGTAATTAGTGGATTTGCTCCTCTGCGTGGCTCTATGTGGAGCAGGCTGCCACTGATGACTAGCTGGCTACACCGGCTGGATTTCCTCATTTGAAGAAAAAAAAAATGAAAAAAAAGAAACAGAGCTTGGCTAATTCTTCTTTCTTCTCTCCTCCTGCCTTTCACTTTCACTCTCTCTTTCTCTCTCTCTTTATCTGTCTCTCTCTCTCTCTCTATCTCTCTCTGTCTACCTATCTCCCTTCCTCCACCTCTCTCTCTCTCTCTCTCTCACTCTCTCTCTCACTCTCACCTGCTGTCTCTTTCACTAGTCGGAGGACACCAGTGGTCACATCCTGTGGAGCCAGGGATCACAGTACAGTAAGTGTCTCTCATCCTAACTACAGTAGACAGTGCTTTCTGCCAGACCCATTCTGCCTGTGCTTCATTGCACCCTTCTAACCTCTCTTTCCATTGCCTCTCTCACACTCTGCTGCTACTGCTGCTGCTGCTGCTACACACTAACTACTGAATGATGCAGGTGCATTACCATTAGATAGGAAGCCACCGTGTAAAGTCAGCATATGTCCTTGCATGACATGCACCATACTGCTAGCTTGGTGTACTGTAGATATTGCAGGTGATTAGGCACATTATCTTAAATGATTGATTTGTAGATGGTTAAAGTCATTTAAAGTCATTTCTAAATGTTGATGTTTTCTAAATGTTGAAGACTAGCTTGCCACCTCTGGATGTGCTTCTTTGAACATCATCTTCAGCTGCTTTTTGGCAGATATCAGTTATTTTCTTTGTATAACTGCAATAGTTAACAGTAGTCATATTAACTCCTGTTGGCAGTGTAGAATTGCTTGGGCTTGTGGCTCACTGTAGTCCGTTAGTCCGTTCTGAAAGTTTTTCTTTTTTCTATTGTTGTCCTTTCTAATGTGTCGCTAACAAACACGCAAGGTTGCCTTGAGCGCTGAGTGACGTGTGTGTGTGTGTGTGTGTATGTGTGTGTGTGTGTGCATGTGTGTTTGTGCATCTCTGGACCTTGGTGTCTTAAGCCATTTACACCCTGTATGTTGTGTAATCACACCATAAACAAACAGTGGCTATCAGCAGACACCACTCCACCAAACTATTTCAAAACTTTTTGTGTACTGTAAACAGACGTCTTTGACCTTGAGTGATAAACCCAGGGCCCTGGACATGGAACAGAGAGAGACTAGCTCTGTTGGCATGTGGCTTTTTTATATATAACGTTGGGTTATAGGCTAGCTGGTTATATATCTGTTGCTAAGGACTCAGCCTACTCCTTCGTGAGCGTCATCTTGAGACTAAGAATACGCAAACCTTTAGGCACCAATCTCACCGAGATTGTTATGTGTTGTACTGATGCTCTCCCTCCAGCTCGCGCCGGATCTGTCCATTAAAGATGAATTCACCTTTTGGCCCCGGCTGAGTTCACTTGCCTCTTGGACGCGGGCCAGAGACAGAAAGCCGGTTGCCTGCAACCTTGAACTGCACATTGTTGTCGCAGCTCAAACTCTCACAGCTGTGGGATTTGGACTCTGGACGATACTGAAGGAACAGCGGATACATTCAGAGCCCTCCTGAAAACTTGACTGTGTCGTGTAAGCTAACATAAGCTGCCCAGGGCAGTAAGACGGTAAACAGAGATGGAGGTCAGTCTCAGCCTTCGTCCAGCACGTAGTTCCAAGCGAAGGGAAGGCATAAAATCCATTTCAGACTCTTAAACGTTGCGATGCGGTTGGCCTATGGCTTGATTTCTCTATCATAGGTAGATTTGTGAGTTATATGGTACTGTAGGTACACACAGGGACTCATAATTAGTGTAGTTCACTGATTGTGATATTTTAATGAACACACATAAGTCTGTGTTCTTTGTGTCATGTCACATGTCAGATTCTTGCTCATTGATGTTGCCCAGAAACTTGACCAAGTGCAGCTGAGCAGTACTGTAAGTCTAAATAAAGACTCTTTTTCTGTCACTGCATCAGTTCCTATGAAATGATAGCAGCAGTTGTATGATGTTGGTGGAGCTCGTTTTTCACAGGTCTATACAAAGGGCGGGTCGAATGTGGTAAGCGAGGACAATATTGGAGTGCACCTGAGCTCTGACAAGACGGAACCGTTGAATGTGTAGTTTCCATTGTCAAAAAAGAAAACTCCTTTCAGAACCGCAAGACCAGACTTGGCACTTGAGTCTTACAGTATGCTAATTCCCCAGGCCGTGCTATCTCGCGAGTCCATGCAAGGTAGCATCCGACCCTGGAATCCATATGGGTATGGGGGCTAAGAGAATGTAAAGAGAATATAGATGGTGGGAAAAATGGCATAAGACACTGTTCCCAGGCCAGTTTCAGGCCTGTGTCCCGCAAATGTTTAGTCAATTCTTTTGAACAATATTATTCACTTGTCTGGGCATGAAAAAAAAAAGATAAAATGAGGCAAACAGGTGCCTAAACGAGAGAGAAACACAGCAGACAGGTAAACTGTAAGGTGCCTGAATGAGAGAGAATATACAACACACAGGTATAAGGTGCGTGAACAAGAGAGAAATACAGCACACAGGAATAAGGTGCCTGAATGAGAGAGAAATACAGCACACAGCTATAAGGTGCCTGAACAAGAGAGAAATACAGCACACAGGTACAAGGTGCCTGACTGCGTGGAGACACCTGAGAAACGTCTTTTTTACTTGTCCCCATTAGAGCGGCGTGTTTGCAAAGCTCTGCTTGTGAAGCCCTGGATTGATAGTAAGTGGAAAAGATGAATGTAAATGGCGTCATTTGATCATGTAAATGAGCAGTCGAGCTCTATTTCCCCCACCCCCATAAAGAAATAAAGTATTTACATAGACAGTTGTGCTTATGATGCTTATGGAAATTGATCTCGGCTATTTTTTTTTTCCGACAACAACAATGTTACAGAATGCAAATCGGATATTTGCTTGCCATTATGATGCTTAAAAATGCATGGCGGTTAGATGTAACAAACAAGCCTCGGAGAAGAAAAATAATGTTT